>NC_050577.1:10722482-10912482 GCF_011100635.1 Trichosurus vulpecula
ACCTCCTTCAACTGCCACCACTCCAGCCCTCCACGCTCAGATTCTCTCTCTCTCTCTCTCTCTCTCTCTCTCTCTCTCTCTCTCTCTCTCTCTCTCCTCCTGTCTGTATCTGTCTCTCTGTCTCTCTCTGTCTTTCTGCCTGTCTCTCTCTCTGTCTCTCTGTCTGTCTCTATCTCTGTCTGTACTCTATCTCTCTGTTTCTCTGTCTCTGTCTGTCTCTTTGTTTCTATCTCTTTCTCTCTCCCTGCCCCACCCTCCACACACACACACACACACACACACACACACACACACACACACACACGTCATCAGGGGTTCTTACCCTAGACCCCTCCCAAAGTTTAATAACTGTATGAGAAGAACGTTGAGAACATTTTTTTTCATACATAGCAATTTGTAGGATTTGTTTAAATGTATTTAAAGCCCTGGTACAGAAAAGTAACAGTAACAACATTTGCAGATTAGGAGATGTTGTAAATAAGTTAACATCTGTCAAGTGTTTTGCAGAACGTACAATGCTCTCTGGATATCAGCTCCTGCTGCTTAAGCCGTGGTGAAGGGTGCCCCAAGGACTCTGGACTCATAGAGATTGGGTCTCACCCTGGAGCCTTAGCCCCAAAGGGCTGCTAGTTCCCCCTCTTTTTTTCCTCCACTGCCCCACCCTTGGATTGATGCAAGAAGGTCTCCAAAATACAAGTGAGTTGTAACTCATGTTCAGGGTGCGCCCAAATGGGAGTGGCTGTAGCTGCACTCAACATTGATTAGAGATCTTGGATATGGGACAGCTTTTATTTAACCCATAGCAAATGTCTATAATGCTAAGAGCTGAATTCTTGTTTGATTGATCAGTAAGGACTCTTGGTAGCCTATGAATATTTGCCCAGAATATTGAAAACAAAACAAAGTTCCAAAGGCCCAAAATCCCAGCCATCCCTCCACCAGAGCTAATTTGGGGCCACCGTTAGAGCAACCCTCTATCACTCTGGCAAGTTCCTCCTCCCTAGAGTGCTAAATAGTCTTCTCAAGCCTTAGAGCTCTGCTTTTGACCTGATAAACGTTCCTCCTCTAGAAGGGCCAGGGCCTGAACTCCCAAGCTCCTGAGCTCTTGAATGTGGAATTAATGAATTTGGAGCTGGAGAGATGAAGCGGCTCCCAAGGTTGGTGCTGCTTGGAAATTTACTGTTTTCTCCTGAAGAGGCTAGATTCTGAGGTCACACCAGATTGGCAATTTCTCACTTCCTTTTACATAGGAAGTTGGAGTTCAAGAACAAGGTCCTTGAACATCCTTCTCAGGTCGTAAGTGAACTAATCACTTGCTTCCATGTCTTCTACTGTGCATTGTTATTGATGTTTTCAGAAAGAGAATAGAAGATTTGATGTCCTTTGAAAAATGTACAAGAGACAAGACAAAGGGAGAATCCTCAAGAGTTGAATCCTCAAAGAACAATGATCCATTTAATTGGTGGACTCTTTAATTTGATCGAGGACTCATCATAATCATAACCATCAATCATCATCACCACCACCATCATCATCATCACCATCATCATCATCATAACCATCATCATCACCATCAATCATCACCACCACCATCATCATTGTCATCATAGCCATCATCGTCACCATCAATCATCACCACCACCACCATCATCATCATAGCATTTACATAAAAGGTTTACACATCCCTTTCCACATATGATCTCATTTTATTCTCACAAAAACTCTTGGAGGGAGGTGCTATTATTATCCCCATTTTACAGACAAGGAAACTGAAGTAGACAGAGATTAAACGACTTGCCCAGGATCACACAGCTTGCGAGTGTCTAGGGCAAGATTTGAATTCAAGAATTCCTGACTCCAGGTCCAGAGCTCTGTCCACTGGTTCACACCCAGCAATTTCATCAGGTTGATTGGGGAACTCCTAAATTTAATCAAGGACTCCCCTGAGTAACTACCTTTACATTAATATTATTTTTAAAAGTTGTATTAGATCAAAGTTCTGCTATCATCCACAGACAATTGTTTACAAATATTTGAAGGCCCGTTATGGTATGGAAAGAACACTGACCTTACAACCAGGACAGACTTGGCTTTGAGTTCTGATTCTCACATTATTAGCCGTGTGACCACTGGCTGCCCATAAAACCTCTCTGAACTCAGTTTCTAGATCTATAAAATGAAAAGAATCATATCTGCTTGATGGAGTTATGATGAGTGAGCATTAAATATGATGACAAAGTTCTTTGGCAACTGTGAAGTTCCATAAAAAATATCAGTTACTGTTACCCTGCAGTGTCATGTCTGGGAAGAATGGCCCTGCTCTCACTGCTGGTGGAAGCTGTAGATTATTGTTACATGTTTAAAGAACTGCTGATATTGTAATTGTGGGACTCTGAAGGAAGGAAAAAAATTTCTCTGCTAGGAGGACCACTAAGCATCATGCCACCCTGGAGAATCGAAGAAAGGGGCAGACCATACCAGTTGAACTATTATTTTATAGAGTTAGATAAAAGAATAACAAAATTCATCTGGAAGAAGCAAAGGTCAAGAATATCAAAGGAATCAATGAAAAATGTGAAGGCAGGTGGCCTAGTAATTCCAGATTCCAAACTATATTACAAAGCAGTAATCGTCAAAACAATCTGGTACTGATTAGGAAGTAGAGTGGTGGATTGGTGGAATAGAATAGCTACACAATACACAGTGGCAAATGATCATAGTAACCTAGTGTTTGATAATTGCAAAGATCCAAGTTTTGCGGTAAAAATTTAATATTTGAAAAAATTACTGGGAAAAACTGGAAAGCAGTTTGGTAGAAACTAGGCATAGACCAAGATCTCACAACATATACCAAGATGAGCTACAACAGATAAAAGGATTTAGATATAAAATGTGATAGCATAATAAATTATGGGAGTGTGGAAAAAATGTACCCGTAAGATCTATGGTTAAAGGAAGAGTTTATGAGCACACAAGAGATAGAAAGGATCAAACAGGAAATCAAATGAATAATCTTGATTACATAATATAAAAAGGCTTTTGCAAAAACAAAATTAATGCACCCAAAATTAGAAGGAAAACAGGAAACTAGAGCGGGGGGTATTACAAGAAGTTTCTCTGATAAAGGCCTCATTTCTCAAATATATAGGGAACTGAAGCAAAATTGAAAAATAAAAGCCTTTTTCCAGTTGATAAATGGTCAAATTATATGAACAGGCAGTTTTCAGAAGAAGAAATCAAAGCTATCAATAGCCACATTTTTTAAAATGCTATAAATCATTAACGATAAGGGAAATCAAAAATAAAACTACTCTGAGATACCACCTCACATCTATAAGACTGATTGGCTAAGATGGCAGAAAAGGAAAATGACAAATGCTGGAAAGGATGTGGAAAAATAGAGACACTAATGTGTAGTTGTTAGAGTTGTAGACTGATACAACAATTCTGGAGAATAATTTGGAACTGTGCCTACAAGGCTCTAAAATTGTGCATACCTTTGATCCAGAAATACTGCTACTAGTTCTGTTTCCCAAAGAGATGAAAGAAAAGAGTAAAGGACCTATATGTACAAAAATATTTATAGCAACTCTTTTTGTGGTAGCAAAGAACTGAAAATCGAGGGATGCCCATCAGTTGGGGAACAACTAGATAAATTGTGGTATATCATTTTGATAGAATACCATTGTGCTATAAGAAAGGATGAGCAGGATGGTTTCAGAAAATTCTGGGAAGATTTACATGAACTGATGCAAAATGAAATGAACAGAACCAAGACAACATTGTACACAGTAACAGCAATATTGTAAGGATGACCAGCTGTGAGATTTAGTTACTCTGATCAAGACAATGATCCAAGCCAATTCCAAAGGACACTTGATGAAAAATTCTATCCACCTCCAGAGAGAAAAATGATGAACTCTGAATGCATATTGAAGCATATGTTTTTAAAACTTTCTTATTTTTCTTGTTTTTTTTCTGTTTTTTTTCTTTTTGCAACATGGCTAATATGGAAATATGTTTTACATTACTTCACATATGTAATTGAAATCAAATTGTTTGCCTTCTCAAGGAGTGAGAGGGAGGAAGGGAGAAAATTTGGAACTCAAAATTTAAAAAAAAGATTTCTATTTTTTTTAGCATGTAATGGGAAATATGGGAAGAAAGAAAAAGAAAGAAAGAAGGAAGGAAGGGAGGGAGGGAGGGAGGAAGGAAGGAAAGAAGAAAGGAAAGAGAGAGAGAAAGAAAAAGAGAAAGAAAGAAAGAGGAAGGAAGGAAGGGAGGAAGGAAGGAAAGCAAGAAGGAAGGAAGAGAGAGAGGTAGTCCTGGTAACATGAGCTGGGAAATTCAAGATCAGTTCAAAGCTCAAGATTTGTTAGTTATCTGAATTTTGAAAATGTGCTGAAAATTGGGGACATCTCTATGACCACAAACAGGAACTAAGGGGAGCATCCAGGAGGGAAAATGGAGGATCTTTGCAGCTAGCCCTTGGACAACACAGTCAGGATCCAGGGAGTGATGATGCTGGCTCTGTGGGTGCTAGGCACTAGGTCCAGATATTGGTCTACAATGGGAAGAGAAAAAGGACACCCACTACCACAATGAAGAGATAGCAATTGACCTGCGAGGCAGGAAGGGAACAGTGACTAAGAGCCGCAGGGAAGGTGCCAGCTTCTCACTGACTCCGAGGCTGTCTTTGGAGAAGACATATTTGTATGTGTGTGCATGTGTGTGTGTGTGTGTGTGTGTGTGTGTGTATACATGCACATGTGCAGCCCTTGTGAAGTTTCCTGTATCAGACTGTGCTTTGAGCCACCTGAGGTCATGCTCATGACACACACTGAAGACTTTGGACAAGACCACTCCGGGTCACAAATTCGGCAATAGCTGTAATACCTTCTGAGAAGTCCCCCCCTCTCCGAATCATACCTTTGTTAGAAGTTCTAAGTCCACACTGTTTTAAGCAGCCTGCATTGACAGTCAGAAGTCATGGGATCCTACGTGGAGGACAGTTAGCACTGCTCAGACCAGGGTGTCAGGGATGCTCCCTTCATGCTGGGCTCCTGCAGCCCCCATGGAGATAAGAGACAGTCACAAGTTTCTGCAGCCCACTGAGGTGCTTTGCACAAGGCTGTCCCAAGAGATAAAACAGCAGTAAAATTCAAGAGAGTCACGAGGAAATGGCTAATCTCTTCCTCTCCAGGCCTCATTTGGGCTATAGAAACACAGGAGTCTGGAAGCTGGGCCTCCAGGTGAGCGGGACTGGCTGGCAGGGGAGCCCCTGAAAGGTTAATGGGGCCAGACCCCAGGGCTGCTCCTTTCCTCCAAGCCTGGGGCTCCTTCAGTAGAAACCTCTCCATCATTGCAGCTTGCTGCTGTCTGAGGCCAAGCCTGGATTTGGAGCAGAGATCCTGAGTTCAACCCCCATGCCCCATGCTTCTCTACCAGTGTGGCCTCAGGCAAGTTTGACAGCTTTGTGCCTCCGAGGGATGCTCCAGATCTGCTTCAATGGTGATTTGATTCTAATGTCCCCTGGACGCTTTACCTCAAGAACAGAACTGAGCCTTAAGAGAAGATCATCCATTTAGAACTGGGAAAGACCATCCAGCCCAGCCACCTCATCTTATAGAGGAGGAAACTGAGTCACTCAGAAGCTAAGTGACTTGTCCAAGATGGCACAAGGAGCAAATGCCTGAGGTGGGATGTGAACCTGTGCTATAGTGACTACACTGAGGGCTAGAAGGAGAGGGTGTCAAGAAAGGGTCCGACTGATGTGGGCCTCCAGGGCTAGGACCCAAGGAAGTGGCCAAGGAGGCAGCTCTGAGGCCAATGCCCAGGGCTGAAGCCCAGTGGTGTAAATCCTTAGGAACAAATGGGAAAATATGTACCCAGAGAGTCAAAGGGGAGGGTGGGACTTCCCAGGGCTCAGAGCCTAGAAAGCACCAGGAGTGAGGAAAGCAGAGCTGGGGAGGTCGGGGAAGGGCACCCTGAGGTCTAGCAGAGGAATCCACAGAAGCCAGCATGAGAAGTTCCTTCTTTTCACAGGGCCTCCACATCTGAGACAAACCCACAAATGTGGATTCTAGAAGAGGCTGAGAATCTAGACTCCTGCCACCTTAATCTTCCTCTGGCTAGAAGCCTGAACACTCCCTCTTAGCGTTGGACAAGATCAAGATGTCAGACTGCAGGGGCACCAAGAAAGATCACTGAGGCACCTCATATTTTTAGAGAAAGCTTTGGAGGGGGGACACACCGAGGGCAGCAGAGGAGCCAAGGCCTGAGTCCAGCAAGGCAAAGAAAATGGGGCTGGGGGAGTCAGGCCTAGACAGAGAAACTTCGCCTCCTCCAGTCACCAGTCAGGGAAAACGCAGCTGGGAGCTGGCAGGCTCTTGTGTATTCAGTGGCAGAACACAGCACATGCAGCTCCTGTACTGGTAAATCGGCAGGATTCTCTTTAAGTGGCTTCTGAAGATGCATCAACTATTCAAAAAGAAAACCCAAGGGGAGTTTTTAAAAAGCTGGCCCATTATGTGGGTCTTTCCTCTGACACCCTCCCCTGAGTGCCTTAGGCTTGTCTCCTGACATAAGAAGCGTTCATTCCACACCCACACACTCACAGGTTCACTTTGGAAGGTTATGGGGCCTGGAGACTTGGTCTTTTCCCCAGAAAGAGCTCCAGATCCCTCTGGCAACCCTGGTATGCGAGGTCTGGGGCCAAGAGGAAGCTTCCCCAAAAAGAGTTTTCTCTGAATCATTCAGCCTTGGGTTGGACTTTGCCCATGTGAATGGCCCCTCACTCCAACCTTGAGAGGTAGAGAAACAGCCATGTCCCATGTGGAAGACAAGCCCACTAAAGGGCTTTCCAAAGATGTCACACCACCATTAATGGTAGACTCTGAGTAAGATATGACTGCCATCCAGACAGTGGTCTGTCCCTTTGATAGAGGCATGATTGTGGTTTCTATATCTCTGTCCAAAGTATGGGCTTAATAAACACTTGGTGAATTTTAATCCAATCTGATAAGCATTCATTAATCCTCCTGTGTGGAAGGGGGCCTGTGCTAAGTGCTAAGGATAAAAGGGAAAAAATCAAAGCTGTCCCTGCCCTCAAGGACCTTATATTATATTAAACTTAGTTGAACAAAAACAAATTGAATTGCAGGAAGTCATCTGCTCTAATAACCTCATTTTATAGAGGTGAAGCCAGACCCAGGGATGAGAAGGAACACAGCCAAGGATTTTTCTTTTTTTCTCTGGGTTTCAAAAGGCAGAAAACCCATTTTCTATTTACTTGTATATAGACCATGTATGAGAGGCAGTGTGGTGGAGTGGACAGAGTTCAAGTCTTGTCTCCCACACATACTGGTGGTGAGGCCTACCCCCAGGGCTGCCAATCTCAAATAGAAACCAGCACCTCCAACCAGACATTAGGATCCCTGGGGGCAGCGTATTGACTTAGAAAATGGCATTAACCTCATCTGTCCTGTTGTATTTTTATTTATTTTGTTAAATATTTCCCAATGACATTTGAATATGGTTGGGCTGCCTTCAACAATGTTGCAGCCTGCATGGATCCCTCTGCTCTAGACAATTTTCTAAGACTATACAGTACAGAGAAGGTGGTTCCCTGTATTCCTAAAGGGAATTTTCAACTCTGAGAGTCCCCATATCATTGAAATCACAGGGACAATCTCTCTCCCTGTGTTTCATACGGTGGGCAGAGCACTGGGTTTGGAGCCCAGAAAATGTGAGTTTGAATTCCATCTTTGTGTCTGTGAGCTAGAAATGGCCTTCCACTAAAGTGCCCTTCATACTTCACTATAGAGCATACCTGATCCTGGCATCTTGGACACTGCCAGCAGAGCAGAAGGTGGGGGGCAGGGTAGTGTTTCTCTTAACAGATGGGCCTATTGATGGACAGCATGATTGTCATCTGAGTCCAGAGAGGCCTAGCACCAGGGTGGCTCAAAGAGTACCTACCAAACCAAAATGGGACTGGAATGAATGAATGAATAAGTGAGTGAATGAATGAATTAATGGGTGATGATGAGAGAGGGGGAAGAAGGAGAGAGGGAAAGAGGAAGGAAGGAAGGAAGGAGAAGGAAGGAGAGAGAAGGAAAGAAGGAAATGAGGAAGAAAGAAAAGAGAAGGGAAGAAGGAAATGAGGAAAGAAGGAAAGAAGGAAGGAAGGAAGGAAGGAGGGAAGGAAAGAAGGTGAAGGAAAGAAGGAAAGAAGGAAGGAAGGAAGGCAGGAAGGACAGACTCCTTAAGCACTTTCTATGTGCCAAACAGTGTGCCAAGCAATCTGGAGCTACAGTATATAACCATGGGCTTACCCACACCACTGAAATCACAAACCCTTGAAGTCAGATGATATTGTCCCTCATCCTAGAATGACAAATTAAACAATTATCAAAACACAGTGACAAACCGAATTTGAATCGTCCTCTCTCCGCACTGTCAGCCAGGAACATTTGGGTGGCCTAGGTGTTACCTAAGGATTCTGCTGCCAGATTCCCCACACTGGCAAACAAAGATCACAGGATAGAATGAACCTCGGTGTCCTGTCAGTCCCTGCCCTTCATTTCATGTTTGAGGAGCCTGAGGTCTGGAGAGTCTGTGATTTCCAAGGTCACACACGTAGGAATTGGCAGAGCTGGGATTTGAACTCGGGTCCTCTGGTTTCAAGTTCAACATAAAATGCTACATTTAAGTGCTCTGTGTCAAAGAGCTCAAGATAATTGTTCTTATCTAGCACACAACAGTCAGCTTTGTGAGTGTGGTAGTGGAAACTCAGGGTAAGGACAAACAATGGCCAAAGAGAAAGTAGCCCTGAGGTGCCCCTGCTCCACCTCTGCAGCTCTCTTCATTCCAGGCCTCTGAGATTAACCACACTCAGTCCATACCTAGTCAAGCAACAAGCATATTATGTTTGGCCCAGAGACAGAGGCTCAATATGTACCCACAAACAGTTACAGAACCATTTAAACAGCCTGATAAAGGAGGTCAGGTTTTTTTTGTTTGTTTGTACTAGTGCCAACATACTTGTTCCCTCCAAAATCCTCTTGCCACTCTTGAGCTTGAGAGGAGAAGCCAGTGACAGCCTGGTGCTCCCCCAGAGAAATCTGATCCAGTGTTCAGGTTGATATTTTCCTAATGGCATTTCCTTTTGTAACTAATTTCTGCTTTTTTTTCTCCTTGTGTGGATATTATTCCAGCAAAGGCTAGAATTCAGGATGGTGCCAGTTGTAAATCCCTCTGGGAAAGACATTGCAGAGCTTGCAAGCAAGCTGAAGGTCACTAAAACAATTTTCTTAACCCACATGCCTTCCAACAAAACTGCATATGGAGTGGGGGAGAGAGAATGCATCTCTGCGAATTGAGCGCATTATAGGTTGGTAAAAGGTGAAAGTTACTGATTGTATGAGTCTTAGGAGAAGACTATAGTGTATATATTTAGCCTGGGGAAATACCAAAGCCTCTTCCTGACCCACTGCTAAGACATGTAAGAGTTGTGAAAAACTAATGATTGGTCTTTTTCCTATGTGGAAAGATGGAAGTGATCTACATGCAGCTGCAAGAATATGAGACAAAGGCTCCACCTGAATCCTCTGGTTGGTAAGTGAAGCCCCAGGGTTTATTTTCGCAGTCCAGGTGGTAGTTGTGAGGGGTATGACAAGAACTAAAAAAGAATGTGTTCGCTCCAACCTAAATATCAAGATATTTGAGGGAGTTTCTATTGAAAGGGAAGCACAGACAATCAAAAAACCTGATAGGCTTTTTGTTATGCTGGCTAGGCGAAACTGTGGTCTCAGGGCTGACTCACAAAAGAGAAGAAATAGCTTTGAGTCTATGGTCTGGCTCACAACAACACTATAGTCACTCCCTGTGGGTAAGAAGGCACCTATCAACTTCAACTGAGTAAAGCAGCAGATGATAGCTCAGTGCAGAAAGAAATCCAGTAAATGATGCTTGAGGCTCTAAGAGGCACAGCTCTGACTGAGACAGCCCTGGGAGCATGAATTATTTAGCTAGCAGTGTTTCTTCTTCTACCAGAGTCATGAGAATATATTGGGAAGTACACCCCTCTGTGTCCAGGAAATGAGATTTCTTTGGTATTATTTGCCTTGGATTCAGTTTTAAGTAAAAGTCCTCTGTTTTATTATAATGTCAGTCATTTTCTTCTGGCTTCACAAGAGATATTTAGTGGAAATTAGTTTACTGAGCTGTGGGTTAAGTTATATGATTACTTTTCTTATACTATAGACTTGGAAGTACCCAACAGTGGAGTTGATTCACAATGTTTTAATTGGGGAGATTTTTAAAAATAAGATTGTTTTAAAAGGGTCAAGCGAGACTGTTTGTTCTAGATTTTCAATGACCGATCAAATGAAATGTGTGAACTTGTGTCAGTCATGCTACTATTGCTTTAAGCATTTTGAGAATTTCTCTCTTAGAATCACCTTCGAAAACTGCTGTTGTGCCTGAAGAGCATGGCACCTAGCATAGCATTAGTGCTGTGCAGGATGCAGAAGGGCATCTCACCTGCTTTCTTCATTATACTGGCATGGAGACCAAGCCCAGAGACAGAAGCTGACTTGTACAAACTCACACAGCTATTAGGTGATAGAGCCGGGCATCAAATCTTTGGGGTTTTTATTCCAATTCCAGTGTTTTTACCATTACACAATACTTTGCTGATGGAAAATATTCATCGAATGAGATGAATTTGATATTAGAAATTATATCATTGATATATTGGCACCGAGTGTACTCAAGCGAGACCATGTCTCATCAGGTGATCCCATACCAGATGGGACATCAAGTCAGACAAAATTGTTTTTAGCCCAAAAATGAGATAGAACTAGGAAGTAAACAAATGGTTTTATCATACCCTGCCCCATGCTGCTTTTTGAAGAGACATAAGCTCCCTAATTCATCCCCACCCTGAAGAAAAAAAAACACATCTCAAAATGATTCACATCTGTGGGCCATTATGAAAAATCATTATGAAAAATCTACTGTATACAACATCGATGTTAACATAGAAGCCATAGTAGGTATGAAAAAATATTTGTTGAATAAGCCTTTTTGTGACCTCAAATGCACGAAGCCATAGAATGTTAGGTCAGGATGAGCACACAGCTGCAGCTATGCGGAACAAGGGCTGGATTTGGAGACAGGACTTGACCCCACATCCTGCCTTTGACATGCTACCTACATGACCCTGGACAAATCACTTGACATGTCTGTGTGTTAGCTTATTATTAAAGTGGGGATTATTAACAGCAACTTCTTCCTAATAGTATAGTGAAAATAAAATAAGATGATATTTATGTAAGACGTATGTTTTCTACATATACAGACACAGCTCACAGTTGGCATGGGTGGGTATGATGTGAGGTCTGGCCCACCTTTGTGACCAGTAGGAGCAGGGCTATGCCTGTACCTCTACTAGCCTAGCTTTGAGGGGTGGGGTGAAGGGAAGAGGGAGGGACAGGGATAATCGAGAACCATCAGTGTCTCTGCAGTCACTTATATCTCCACCAGGGATATCATCTTCTAACTCTATCTGTCATGTATCTAATATCTTTAGTCTAGGGGTATAATTGTAAGGGTTCAGATGAAAGGGAGCTTTCCTGATCCATTTTGAAGATGAGGGCAGTTCTTAGCTTTCACCTTCCATTTTGGGTCCTTCCCACAAATGCTGGTTACACCAGACCATCACAAATGGTGAATACAAAGTAAACTCATTTGTCCAAGCAAACTAATAAACAGAAATCAGAGAATTCTGCCAAGTTTAATATAACAAAGAATATAAAAGAGCAAATAAATTCTTCTGCTGGCTGCAAGATAAGATCTCAGCTTGAACTAGGAGAGAGGAAATTATCTTCCACGGGAGAGGGTGGCTTCAGAAGTCCTTCAAATCACAATCCCCGGAATTCAAGGAACGTCATGGGGCCAGTATCCCCCGTGTTCCTGTGGTTCCAGCCCCTCGATCCAGAGGGTCTTTCTCTTGATCACTTCCCCAGAGCTTTTCTCTTGAAGTGCTCTGCAAACAGGTGAAGGAGCCTATATTCAGGGTCGAGGAATACTCAGGCTTCTTTCTGTGGAGCATACAGAACATGGCTCAGTGCTCTCCTCTGCTCCTCACCTGGGAGGATGAGGCTGGGACAAGAGTTTTACAGCTATGAGTTATGATCTGGTCCTGAACCCTCATCATGTCTCTGAAGATGCTGAGGTCCAGAGGCAGGAAGACAAATGCCTGAGGCCATACACACCCAGTTTAATGCTAACAATGATACCTCACATTTACAGAGCACTTGGTGTTTCAGAACACTTGAAATGGGCCACTTTCATCAGACACATACTAGCTGTGTGACCCTGAGCAAATCACTTCACCTTTGTCTGACTCAGTTTTCTCATCTATAAGATAGGACTAATAATAACATCTATTTCTCAGGGCTGTTGTGGAGATAGATCATATGTATAGAGCTCTTAGTAAACCTTAAAGCGTTGTATAAAGGCTGGCTATCAGTCTCACTTCGTCTTGTGTAATCCTCACATACAACAACCCTCTGAGAAAGGTGCTAATAATGCCCCATTTTACAAATGAGGAAAATGAAGCGAAGGAACTTGCCCAGGATGACACAACCAGTCAGCGTCTGAGGCAGGATTCAAGCCCAGGTCCTTCCTGACCCTCAGCTAATTTTCTTTTCATTCTACCCAGGATCTTCTTAAAAAGTTAATATCTATGGAAATTATAGGCCACTCTAGAACTAAGGTTTGATTTTTCCTTTTGATCACTAGTCAGAACCAACAACTTCTTTAAATGGAAACTTACATGGCATTTTCTCATTAAAATTTCCAGTCTATAGCTTCCTGCCTGTGAACCAGAGCACAAACATGGGGCAGAAGAGGTCTAAAAACCACTGTGCCCTCATTGATCTGCTTCTAAAATCCAAAGTATATTTTACTTCTGGGTCAGCATTCTCAGGACCCCATTGGAAAATATCTTGCATACCCCTACTACACATACACATGCAAGCATTCACACACATATCCATTAGTTCATATGTGAGAATATATTTCCCTACAGGAAATCATGTGAAAATTAAAAAGGGGTAGGACCTAGGAGGGGCTAGTTTCCATTCCTGGACTATTTTCCTCTTGTTGTTGGAAATAAAAACCCTCAAAAAAAAGTCCAAAAAACTCTAAAGGATGTGGAACCTATGGGAGACTGAGCTCTATCCTGTTCCCCAGGAGACCTAGGAAGACAGCCCATCATTGGGTGATGGCAGAGGAAATGGGCACAGATAGGACAAACCCTGGGGCTCTTGAAATATGAGTCCATAGGACAATGTGGCAGCCTGGTTTGCTTCAAATGCTCCTTTGGGAAGATTTCCCCAATCTGCTAGCACATCTCCTTCCCAAGCTACTTTGTATTCATTTTGTATTATATATATATACACATACATATATATACAGAGAGAAATACACACATGTCTGTGTATGTATGTATATATATGTATGCATATATTTATGTGTGTAAGTATATATGTATATTATATACGTATATTTATATACACATGTATACTATTGTCTTTTCCCATCAGAATATAAGCTTCTTGAGAAAAAGGACTACTTCCTATTTGTCTTTGTATCTATAGTGCTTAGAAAAGTGTCTGGCACATAGTAGGTGCTTATTGTTTTTTTTAATACAACCTTAGTCTGCATTAATGGAGTTATAGCTTCCAGAAATAAGGAAGGGATGATGATTCTTCCCCCTGCCCTCTACCCTGGCAAGACCACACCTGGAGGATTGTGTTCAGTTCCTGGCACCACATTTCAGGAGGGATATTGATAAGTTGGAGACCATCCAGAGAGAAACCACAGAGATGTTAAAGGGCCCCTACTTTGTACCATATGAGGGTAAGTTGAAGCATCTAGGGATATTTGACATGGAAAAGAGAAGACTTAGAGGATATAAGGTATTCCCTTTAAGTATATGAAGAGCTTTTCAAAGAGGGATTAAGTTTATTTGCTTGAGCCAAGAGAGCAGGATCAAAAATGATGGATGGAAGTGGCAAAGGATACAGAGCTGTCCAAGTGCTGAATGACCTGCCTGGGGAAGTGGTGAGTTGCCCCCTCACTCTAGATCTTCAAGCAGATCTGGATGACCACTCGTTGGGCATGCTGTAGAGGACATATTATTCATTTTCAAAAATGGATTGGGCTAATAGATGATCTCCTAGATCCCTTTCCAATACTATGATCTTTTTGAATATCGACAATACCACCTAGGGTTGCTTATTTCCCAGTCTTTGCTGTTGTTGTTCAGCTATTTTAGTTGTGTCTGACTCTCTGTGACCCAATATCAAGTTTACTTTGCAAAGACACTGTAGTGGTTTGTCATTTCCTTTTCTAGCTCACTTTACAGATGAGGAAACTGAAGCAAACAAGAATAAGTTACTTGCCCACAGTCACACAGCTAGTAAGTGTCTGAGACCAGATTTGAATTCTGAAAGAGGAGTCTTCCTGACTGTAAGCCTGGCACTGTATCCACTGCTGCCTACCTGCCATCTCCCAGTCTCAGGGCATTTGAACACTTGTTAAGTACACCATCTATGACTTTATCCAAGCATTTGACAAATGTGTTCAACCACACAGAGCTGAGCCAGGTCTCTAGTGGCACTCCACTAGACTTGACATCCAATCATTAAAGATTTCTCTTTGGGTTTGGGTATTCAAAGAGCTTGAGTACATCTGGTTGTTTTCCCAATGATCTACCTCACATGCCTTTATATTTTTCATAAGAATATCCTAAGTTCTTGAGGTTAAAAATCTTGGGAATGAATCTTCAGCCTCCCTGCCTTTGCCCCTACCCCATATGGGATCAGTTGCCAAATCTTGCCTCAATGATAACTCTCTGTTCACATGCCCACAAACCTCGTACAAGGCCTCATCACCTCTTACCTGTACTATTAACATAGTTCCCAATTGACCAGGCTCCCAGCTTTCAGCTTCCCCCTCCTCCATACAGCTGCCAAAATAGTCTTCCTGAAGCACAAGTCTGACCAAACTATTTCTCTGAGCAAGAATCTTCAGTCTAGGATAAAATGCAAACTCCTTACCTAGGTTCTGAAAGCCCTTCCCAATGACCTTTCTAGATTTAGTTCACCTTACTCACTTCCTCTATTCTCCATTCTAGCTAAACTGAACTACTCACTTTACTTGAACATGGGATCACTATCTCCTGCCTCTATATCTTGGCCCATGTGGGTCCCCAGATCTGGAACCTCTGCATCACAATCCCTAAATCAAGCCTCAACTCAGGTGGTATTGGCTTTAGGACTTCTTTCCTAATCCCCCTTGTTGTTATGGCTCTGGATGCAGTGTACATGGGTTCAAATTCCTCATCTCTCACTGACTAGCTCTACATTCTGTCAAAATCACATCATTTTTTGGCCTCAGTTTCCTCATCTGTAAAGTGATGGAGAACATTAGATTGGATGAACTCTCAATCACCCTGTGACTCCAAATCTCTGATCTTCAAATTATCTTATAATTGGGGCGTATGGGGTATTTAGGGCAGACTAGCACCACTGGTGGGAGAGCTGCTGAGCTCTTTTCAGGACTGCTTTCCACCTTTGGTGTCCACCTCTCACTCAACTCTCATCAACGACTCCAAGAAGCCACAGTTTGGCATTCACAGCAGCCACACCCTGATAATTCATTTTGGCAGATGGGCTAAACCAGGGTTGAGGCCTCAAGCCCACAGTGAATTAGAGGATGTCTGCCCCAAGTATGTGAAGACTTTCCTGGGGGAATAGGAAAAGATGAACAATTTGTCCCAATGGCCATGAAGGAAGCTGACACAGAGCATTTAGAGTTTGGTTAGGCATCACTGCATCCTGAGCCATTGCCAGTTGTCTTGACTTTTTCCTGACACTGGACTTTGATGATTCTGGAAGAGTCACAACTCTGCCTCACTTAAATCTAATTCACGCGCAAGTCAAGACGTCATCCGTGATAGCATTGGTCCTCTTTGAAAAGGAAGGACACACAGCAGCTGAGACTTAGCAGGCCTCTAGAGAGGCAATTCACAGCAGAGAGGGCAATGGAGACACCAGACACCAGGAGACAGTAAATGATCATGGAGGGGCCGAAGTGACACTGGAGGAGAAGATTCTTTCACATCTAAGTTAGAGGACAAAGCCCAGCTGACTTGCAAGGCTGCTTGATCTCTCATCATCAGATAGACAGCCCAATATCTGGAGGTCCTTCTCCCTCCCTGTGACTTATAACCAAAGTCCAGGTTGCTCCAGAGGGCTTTCCAGGCCAACAGTCACAGGAGGATAGGGGCCAAGGTCAGGAAAGCAAGGCTGACAATGCAGAATCAAAATTGTCAAAAATGGAATTCACCATAGGTATCCCAAGAAAAAAAGAGGTTTGTACAGGGTGTACAGGGATCCCAAGGGGTCTTGCATAGGAAATAGTAATAAATATGGCCCAGGCCTGGGGAATTCCAGCCACCCCTCACCCTTAGGTCTAGTGGCCTAATGAGCAAGAAATAAAGGGAGTCAGGATATGGACCTAGGCTACCAGCCCCAATTCTGTCCAGGTTCTTGTTTCAATAAAGGCTCCAGAAAACCTGGGTTCTAGTTCTGGGCCACTAACACATTGTATAACCTAGGACAATTGACTTATTGTCTCTAGGCTTGAGTTTCCTTATCAGTTAAAGAAGAAAACTCTTCGGTTACCAACTTACAGTTAATTTTATTTTTATATTAAAGTACAGAGTATGTCCTTTCTTATGATCACAAATGTTATTAGGACAGGTGACCAGGGTTTTGTTGGGGTCAGGGCCAAAACTTAGAGTGTGCTGATGGCCCTTTCAGTCCTTCCTGGAATGATGGCTTAAATTAAGAAGATGGCAGATGAGCACAAGCTCTGCTCCTAACCCCCATCCCTCCCTGCATTCTCTATGGTAGCTTTCCTCTGTCTTTCCACTAGCACCCCTGACCCTCCAGGAGACATCCTGCTGCACTTCCTTAATCGAGAGCCCAGTCCTTGGCATTTCCCAAGTACAGTTTATAATCTCTACACTTTTCCCCTCATTGGCAGAATATAAGCTCCTTGAAGGAAAGGATAGTTGTATTTTTGCCTTTGTATCATCTCCAGCACCTAGTCCAGAGCTAGGCACGTAACAGGCCCTTAATGACTGCTTGTCAAATTGAATTAAATTGCCCCCCCATAAAAAGACCAAATTAGAATTTGGGGTAACAAGAAAACAAAGGATATGAATAAAACCACCATTTAAAAGAGAGGTGGCAGAAGACCGTTTTGGGCAGGTGGTTGGTAAAGAAAGGAAGAATCTGTAACATGTTACCTCGGGCCTGTCTGGCCTGCTAATTACAAACTCTTCCTTTCTTCCAGACCTGTGCCCTGGCCATGTTTCTTTAGTACCCTCTGCTCCACAACCAGGCAGGTGGTGGCCCATTACATCTACCACTCTGTTAGGGCAAGAAGAACTCTTGCCAGACACAAATACAGACAGACACACAGACAGAAAGACAGACACAGGTTGGCAGCAGACAAATAGACTCAGGCAAGTACACAGACACATACACAAAGAGCAGAAGTAATGGACCCCTTTATTCTTGGCCAAGTGTTCCAGCTGTACTGTTAGGGCAGAAGCTAAGGAGGAGGAGTAGGTTGTAGCGTCTCTCTCAGGTAAAGTGGTCATCATCTCTCCCGAAACCAGAGGGCTGAAAAGAAAGCCTTGCAGCTTGCTAGGAACGCCAGAAAGCTGCTCTGGGAGGATGACCTTAAGTGAAGCCAGGCATCTTCAGAGCTGCTATTGAGTCTTCCCTGAGGTCCTCCCTCTTCACAACCTATGTTCTCCCCCCACATAAAACAGTGAAGAAAAGCAGGGGTTGGGGCGGGGGGAAACCTAGCCAGAAAGCTCCACTTCTGCGGCAGCATTATTCCATGAGCCTAGCCAACCAGGGGCATGACTTTCATGTTCAAGTCGCCACTAGAACCTGTAAAGGTGCCATCAACAAAGATGGCAGTTTTACCCTGAATAGGTGGAGCAATAGTTGTGTGCTCTGACCACCCAGCCCCCAAATACCCTTAGGATAATTTAAGGTTGGCTCTCAGCCAGGGTCGATATACTTTGAGAGCTCACTACCACCACCTTCCCCCAGGAGGATGCAAGCTGCTGGAAGACAGGGACCTCTTTTGGTCTCTGTATCCCCAGCACCTGGCACAGTGCCAGGCACATAGTAAGCATTTAGTAAATGTTCATTCTATGCAATTCAATGAATAAAACGGCTTAGAACACAGTTTCACCTTCAAAGAGATGATGTGGGGAGGGGTGGGACTGAGAGAGAGTCCTATGAGATATGAATATTCCCACCCAGGATCAAGGAGAATCAATTCAATTCTTCGAACTAGAAGGGGACCTTGCTCCCTTTGCCATCCCCTGAAAAAAAGTGAGGAGCTGGTTGTGGGGGAAGAGTTGCCCAATCCTACAGTCAAGAAGTAGGGTGTGAGGTCGGGTATGGACCAATCACTTTGGTAGCTGTGGAGAATGGATTAGAGAGCAGAGACAGGAACCAGGGAGACCAATTATGAGGTCATTACAATAGTCTAGGCCAGTGGTAATTGTACCCTGAACTAGGCTGGATGTGGGTGAATAGAGAGGAGAAGGACACAAGAGATGCTGTGGAGGATGAGTAAAAAATATTTGGCAAATGGCCAGAGATGGGGTGGGAGGGACTTGGGGAGAAGGGAGAGCCAGAGATGAAGCAAACATCAGCAACTAGAGGGTGATGGCAGCTTCAACAGAAAAACCAAAGTCTGGAAGAAGCATAGATCTGAGGGCAAATGGGATGTGCTCCATTTTGGATATGCTGAGTTTGAGATGCCTACAGGGACATCCATACAGAGATGACCAGAAGCCAGTTGGTGATGCCAGACTAGAGAGTCCAGGAGAGAGATTAGAGCTGCCTGGGTGGACTTGGGAGCCTTTCACAGAGAGATGATGACGTATACACAGTACATGGTAGTATTCAGGCTGAGGGATCAGACACAGCGCCTACCTTTTAGGAACTTACCAACACTGGGAAGAACAATCAAGGTATTTTGGGGGGGCAAGAATCAACCATTAGGGAAGAATTATTTACAACCACAGTAAAGCAAAATGTGGGAAAGCAACCAAAAGCTTTCATGGGAAGAATTTTTGTCCCTCTGATCTTCCCACATTTTTAACTTTTGATTTTTGACTAAATGGTCAAATACCATGTTGGGATAGTGGGATGAACACTGAGGCCCAACCATTACTTCTCTTAAGAGTGCTTCCTATCAGTAAAATGAAGGGGTTCAATTAATTAAGCTGCCAGGAAGCAGTAACATTATTGGGAAGGAAGCAGCGCAGTACAGTAGAAAGATCCCTCAATCTGGAGTCAAAAGACCTGGGATCAAATCCTACTTTTTAGGGTCCTGTCTATATGAGCTTGAGGAAGTAACTTAACCTCTAGAGCCTCAGTTTCTTCATCTGTCAAATTGGAAGGACCTCTGAGTTTTTTTCCAGATCTCAGTCTACATTTCCTACGGATGCTTGAAGAGCATCTCCAAGAGCAAAAATGAGTCATTCCCAAGCACAGAATCGACCCATCCAGGAAAGGAACCCCCACTATAACATACCTGACAAAACTGACCCATTCTTCTCTCAAGAACCTCCAAGGGGTTATATTCATTTCATGGAGCTAGAGAAGAAAAAACAAACAAAAAGCCTTGTATTTGGAGTCAAGGACTCTGGGTCTGAATTGGTTCTGTCACTGCCTCCTCCCAAACACTGACTCTGTTTGACTCTGAAAGGCAGAAGGAGCAGTGCTGGGCAGCAGCTGCAAAGAGACAAGTTTGAGCTTGGGATAAAGAAAAACCTCCTAACAATTGAGGCGATCTCAAAGTAGATGGGCTGCCTGGGGAGGTGGAGGTTTCTGGTCACTCAGGGTCTTCTTGGAGCAAAGGCTGGATTGCCACGTGTCAGAGTCAGGGACTCTTCTAGAGGCCAGGTGTGCGCTCACCAGCCTCAGAGATCCCTTACCACAGTGAGACTCTGATGTGGGACAGACACTTTGGCTCTGATTCCAAAAATCCCCACAGCTGGAGCCCTTGGACCACTAGGTGGCAGTGTTCCTCCAGAAAAACCAGAGCAACCAATTAAACACTTAAAAAAAATTTCCCCTTATAGGATATTCAGTTACCAAGTAATTAAATCTCTCCTGACATGTGATGACATGTTTATTCTGGTTTCTTTTTCATAATTTTAAAATAGGCTTCACTTTTCATTCCCTCCCTTTAAGTGCAACTGAAATTCAGACTTGAGAAACTCTAAGATTGAGTGTGATTGTGTGCCCTTGGTCCAGACTCAGGGGAGGACAGATGTTGAGAGTTTCTCAGACCAGGGGCACTGCCCCTTGGAGTCATCAGGCAAAAATGTTCTCTTGTCTCCTGTCTTCACCAGCTTAACGAGAACTCAGTGGGGGAAAATCCAGAGTTTCCAAAGAGGTAAAAAAAAATGAAGGGTGAATGGACCTTAAGAGAAAGTAACCTAAGCCTTTCTCAACCTGAAAAGCAAAAACAATGAGTAGTCCCATGGACAGCAAGGTGGTGAGAGCTCGGAGTGGGGGGCTCCAAGGCTGTGTCTGGGGAGACTCCCTAAAGCCCTCTAGGCTCATCTGTGAACAGGTGGCCCCAGCTAGGTTCTGAAGCTAGGTCTTTTCTAGCTCCGATGTGCTGACATTATGGAACTGATTTAATTAAAAAGCAGACCTTGAAACCACCCCTTTCATCATTCCTTACAACGCAATAGTATTCCATTCCTTTCCTATACCATAATTTGCTTAACCATTTCCCAATTGATGAGCACCCCCTTGGTTTCCTGTACTTTAATACCACAAAAAAGAGTTATTTATACATATTTTGGTACATACGAATCCTTTTCCTCTGACAGAGCGATGATGGACTAAAAATGAGATGATTTTCCAACCTAGCCAAGGCAGGAAATTATTTTTGCTTGACTGCACATATTTGTTAAAAGGGTTTTGTTTTGTTCTGGTTTTTTTTCATTTGTTTGTTTGATTTTCCCCGGTGAGAGTGGGGGGGGAGGAAGATATTGAAAGAAGAGAAAAAAATAAATGCTAGGGGAAAAAAAAAACAAAACATTGTCAGCTTTTAACTGGCCAGTGGGGGAGTATTCTAACTCCTCATTTTTCTCCCATTTTTCTTAGTAAGTGAACGTTCCACTCTGCTCTCTGAACCAAGTCATAATTAAGGCAGAGAAAATTGGGTTTCTCTATGGAGCACTGATATTTAAAGGGCACTGACATCGTGGACTCGAGCAGCCTACAGGAAACTGGGCTTAGCACTGAAGCAAAAATAGTGTCAAAATGGGCGCCACCAAGGGCACACCTCCTCTTCCTGGCTTTCCCCATGCCTCTCTTATCTTTCTACCCTGCTCCCTCCCTTCTCCCACCACTTGGTGTGGACTCCCCAGAAGTAGGGTCCGTGACTCTCTCTGGTAGGGAGTTTGGATCTTTCCCAAAGATAGAAAAGGGGTGTAGAGGAAAAAGCAATGGGCTTGGAGCCAAGGAAAGCTGAGTTCCAATGTTGCTTCAAACTAGTTCCATAAACCTGGGTAGATCACATGACTCTTTCAGCCTCAGTTTCTTCAATTGCAAAATGGAGATAATTATAGCACCTACCCCACAAGGTTATAGTGGGGATCAAACAAAATAATATATATATCCATATATATATATATATAAAGTGCTTTGTAAATGTTAATGTGCTATATAAATCTACTGTCATCATTTATTTCTGCCCAGCTCAATCTAATTTTAATTATTGCATTATTTTCACATCATGAATTACACCAGGGTACTTGAGTTACTTTTAGTTATGGTTCTGTCTGTGAATGACTGGCATTAAGTATGGAATAGGACGGGAAGTCTCAGAGCCTTCTGAATGAGAGCCATACTTCTTGGTTACCGGAGGGTGGACCTGAGGAAAAGGTACTCCTGAGGGCAGTCATCTTAGGAAGTGGCAAAGCGGCCACATGCAAGGAAAAGAAAGGAGCTGGAGTAGATGGGTCAAATAGGAAGATGGAAGCAGGAGGGTCTACAGGTGTTGGTCAATATCCAGAGGCTTGGAGAGGGGAAAGTCAAGGTCATGTTCATAGACCAATGGAGCTGCCAAACCTCTTACAAGCACAAAATTGGTCAAGAGGCTGACAGGACACTGGTGATATGGCCAGCTCTGATCACTAAGGGGATTCTTCTTTTCTGGGAAGAAATAGGAGAAAGGAAAATGTCCTAGTTTTATTAGCTTCATCCTGGGGGAAAAAGAGTGAGTGGATTCAAAACTAACCATGTGGGTTTCTTCTCTGCAGAGGAGGGCGCCCTTAATGATCAGAGCGAGCCATGCCACAAGGGTCTTGTAAGTCTTCCTGACATAAACATGTACATATGTGTGTATATATACATAGACATATATGTGTATGTGTGTGTATGTACAAAATGAACATGGTTTGGGGCATATTTCCTCTTCCATTAGAACGTGTGCTCCTTAAGGTCAAGGTCCGTGGTTTGTTTTTGCTTTGTTTTGTTTTCACCTTTCTTTACGGTGTCTGGCACATAGCAGGTGCTTAATAAATGCTTGATGGCTGATTGACTCTTTCTGGTGTAGACATCATTGTCTTTGGTAGAAAAAAGAGAAGCAAAGTCAGAACCAGGCAAATCTGCTCCGTCTTCCATTGTGAGGATTCAGCACGATGGCGCACGTCTCTTCCTAGCACTGCGTGAACTTTAAAGCACTCCGCCAACATCAGCTGTTTTTATGACCATCCATGTGGAGCCCTGCATGCTCATGAGATCCTACGTTTGACCTTAAATTCTCAGGCTCTAAATTTACATGAAATATGGCTGAGGAGCAGGATGACTAAAAGTTCCACCGTGAACCTGAAAGACTTTGGTCTCCACAGGAGGAGCATCAATCAGCACTGAATTCACTTAGGGAAATGCCTTATTGGAGTTTAAATGGAGAGTTATTTAACACTCTCCATTTACTTACCTCTTACGGCTGAGGATATAAATACAGAAAGGTCCACTAATAAAACACTCAGACCGGAATGGAATCCACCTTAGAGAGAAGCGTTGGGCAGGGCCCCAAATCACCAACACAGGCGTCATTGTGTTTTCACCATGCTTGCCTTTAGAGGAAAGCATTTGTTCAAAAAGAAAAACAAAAGAAAAGAAAAGAAGACAGAAACAAGTGGCAAAGCCAAGTGATGATCTATGGGGGCAGTAAGAGGCCAGCAGCCTCAATGGCAGCTGCAGCCTTTGAGAAAAGAGGTCACATTGTGAATGCCCACAGCTGTCACCTCCACTTCCTGGGAACCCCTACCTGGCTCCCTTCAAGAGTCTGCTCAAAGGCTCCTTCTTAGACTGTGTCTGCTCTGATTCCCCCAGGTGTTTGTGTTTCTCATCCAAAATTACTCATCTTCATTTTGGATAGATGCATGTGTAGAGTGCTCAGCCTGGTCAGTCTCCTCCATGGACACCAGATAAGTCTGGAGTAGATCCCATGCTGGAAATGAGCGTTCACTGAAAAGGGCCCTCACCGACCGAGTTAGGTTCTCTTTCCTGTGTGGCTACTTTGGAGAGAGGCCATGACTGCCTTAAACCTCTGCTAGGGACCAGGTTAACATGAAGCCATTGGCATATGGCCTTTTTGTTGCTTCTGACCTGCTGCCTTAGGTGAAGGAGTTGTGGAGACATAACTAACTAGGCTCTGACCTTGTGAGAGTCAAAAGGTCTGAATAACCCTATGAGTTCAGAAACAAGAGTTCGCACCAGAGTTTATTGGCAGCTGAGACTGGCGAGAACCTCCTCGCCCCGGTGCAGCCGTGAATCAAAGGCAGCAAATAGAGAATGATTCATCCCTCAGTTAAGCCCACATTTGATATTAATCCAGTG
The DNA here is from genome assembly GCF_011100635.1 of Trichosurus vulpecula. Taxonomy (NCBI): domain Eukaryota; kingdom Metazoa; phylum Chordata; class Mammalia; order Diprotodontia; family Phalangeridae; genus Trichosurus; species Trichosurus vulpecula. The sequence goes on from NC_050577.1 coordinate 10,746,530, forward strand.
GGAAAATTCTTCCTAGCAACCACCTTGAGGTTGAGCTCACTCTCTCCAAGGAATCAGGTGGCATAGGGAGGGGCTTGTGCCCGGTTCAATGAAGATTTTCATACTTCTATTCTTGCTGTATCGTCTCAGTAAAATCTTTTTTTTTTGTAAAATCTGATTAATATTAATTAGCCAAGTGATAAAGGGACACTAATCAGTGGGTCAATTGATGCAATAAGAGAGACACTAGCTATAAATGACACTTGCTATGGCGGGGGCAGGGGGGGGGCTTGATTCAATAGCATTAGAAGAACTCCCTGAGTTGAGGAGAAATAGTCAGCCTTGATACAGATAATGAGCTGGACCATAAATCAGAAGACCTGAGCTTAAGTCTAGCCTCAGATACGGACTAGCTGAGACTGGGCACGTCAGTTACCGCTGCTTGTTTCAGCTTCCTCGCCTGTTAGATGGATATTAACAGCACCGACATCCCAAGGTTGTCATCAGGATAAAATGAAATTAACATTTGCATGGTGTGATGTAAATATCAGTTATTGTTACGTTTATTACTTGTCCAGCACACAGTGACCAGGGATTTCTGTGTTAGGGTGATTAAAATATTTCTTAATTCCGGGAACAGGTGTGGCTCAGTGACCCCAACATCTACCACTTCCCCCCGCATACAGGAGAGTATATTTTCCAGCCCATTTCTCATGTCCATGTCTGATGTGAAGTCAGAGCCAGAGAAGGTGACCGAGCTCGTAGCTGGGCTTTCTAATTGCTCCCAGAAGGGCCATAAGTCGATGGGAAAACAAAGTGGTTGACGTATGCTAACAGCCTGGCGCTCACCCAAACCTTCCACGGCAGGGACCACAAAAAAAGTTCAGAGTTATCAGTCTTCTAGGACCCCGACTGGCCTCATCCGCTGCCTCTTTGGGCTGGGAGCACACTAGTGCAGAGGCCTGGAAAAGGAGATGCAGGAGGAACGTGGTTCCCCCATCAGACACTCTCAACTCCCCACACTGAACGGCTCGGCTCCCGTGGATTCTGAGAAAATACAAGATCTACTAGTGAAGTGAGGTGGAGCTAAGCCTGCCTCCTTACCTCCCGTTACACCCATTCCTCCCAGCCTCTTGGTGCTGTACAAAGTGCTGCAAATACCCTCACCCTTTTCTTTCAAACCCCTCAAGATGCCAAAAACATTCTCCAATAGAAGAATGCAGAGTGCTCGATCAGAGGAGCCCTGGGCTCAAATCTCAGCTCTGGCATTGTCTGGTTGGGTGACCATGGGCAAGTCGCCACAGCCTCTCTGACACTCAGCTTCCACATCTGCCAAATGGGGATGAGCTGGGCTGCCTACTTTACAGAAGAACAGACACCCAGAGTTGGAATCCTATCCAATGACACACCCAGCAAATGGTCATCCAGCTAGCCTTGGCCTGAAGGCCTCCAGGAAGAGCTCGATCATGGGCAGCCCTCCAAGGCAGCCCAATCTACCATTCCAATTATTAAGTTTTCCCTTCGTTGGACTCAAATGTCTTGTCCCCACCTCTTCATCTCATCCATGAGGTGGACTTGAGCCTCTTTGTCAAATCCTTTGCTAAAATCTAGCTAAATTATATTGAGAACATCAGCTCGATCTAGTCTGGTAACCTCACTAGGGACCTCATTACTCACTTGGCTGGGGGAGCGGGTAGGGCGGGGGGAGAGTGGAAGGATAAGGAAAAACCTCATGGAGAAGATGGCATTTCAGCTGAACGTTGAAGGAAGCTAGAGATTCTAAGAGCCTCAGGTGAGGATGGAGTACACTCTAGGAAGGTAAAAACACAGTGATGGGACATGGAGTGTCATGTTTCAGAGACGCTAAGAAGGCCGATTTGGCTAGATTATAGAATGTGTGAAAGAAAATAACATCTAGTAAGGCTGAAAAGGTTGATGGGAGCCACGTTAGGAAGGTCTTTAAATGCCTTCTTTAAACAGAAGGATTGAATGTGGTCCTCGAAGCAGTCAAGAGCTATTGGAGTTTGTTGAGTAAAAGAGTAAAGTGTACTTAGGACAAAATTTTGGCAAGTGACAGATGGAACCCTGGGAGATCACTTAGGAGATTATACAATGACTCAGCTAAGACATGACGAGGGTCTGAACTAAGGTAATTGCTAGTTATACGAGTACAAAGAAGAATGATGGGAGAGATGTCAAGGAAGTGAAATCAATACAACTTAGAAGCTGATTAGACATGTGGGATGAGGGGGAATCAGGAGTCAAGGATGACCCTGAGCTTGTGAACCTAGGAGAGTGTGTGTCAATGTCTCCAACAGAAATGGGAAAGTTCAGAACAGGCAGGGGTGGAATTTGGGTGGAAAAGCAATGGATTCTATTCTCAAAATGTTGACTTTGGGATGCCTGTGGAGCATGCCACTTAAAATGTCTCACAGATAGTTTATGAGGCAGGACTGAAGATGTAAAGATAATAATGAGGTCACCTAGAGAGAGTCTGGAAGGTAGAACAAAACCGGGATCCAAACACCTTTCTTTGTTCCTTGACCTGGTGAATTCTCAGAAATGGCTTAATTTCTAGCTCCGCAGTTTCTCATTTGCATTTAATATCCACTCCCTTCTATCAGCCTAAGAGCTGAAGCTGGCGGTCAGAACAACTGTGAACATGCCTTTAAAGTCTCTGTTGAGGTCTTTAGAGCAAAGCAAATGTCAAACAAAAGGTAGGATTTCGTGTTGGGAAAGTCACCATCCAGGCCAGTTCCTAAAGTGTCTATTTTGTTTTCAGTGTCTGAAAGAGCCCTTTGTGCCCCTGCCCCCTGCCCCTGCCTGGGACTGCAGGGAAAAATATTCTCCTTTTCAAAGGCTCTCTTTCATAAACAAGTCATTCTTTTAAGTGGCTTTCCCTGGAAGGTTTATTAACATAGAATTGGATACCACTTTTGGAAGGTCTCATTCTGGGGTGCTGGGTGGAGCAAGGTGTGGTCTCAGCCTATAAAGAAGCGTTGTCTGAGGTATGCCAAGCACAGCCCCGGGGGGCAGCCCACCACACGTGGCTCCCCTCCAAAGCCCCAGAAAATAGCGACCTATGTCCCAGGGAGATGTGGCCAGCGGAACTCAAGGGTCTGGCCTTTCTTAGACACTGAGATGACTTTACCAGGAAGAAACTTCAATCATTCAGAGGAAAGGTGAAGTCATTTCTCAATGTTTAAAATACAAGCCTTCAATAACAATGGAAATTAAAATGAATCCTCCATCCCCAGGCGATGTGAATGAGTGGCATTCTGACAGCCCAGAGAAATCTCATTTGGAGAGGAACTTTCATGTTTCATCTTTAAGAACAAACTGTGCCAGTCAGCAAAAGCAGACCCAGAATCTAGTTCCAGGCCTTGGACACTGACCTGCTCAAGGCCCCAGGCTTTGCTGCCAATGGGTGGATGATGTCAGCCAAGACTGACTCATGCGCTCTACTTGATCCCAGTCTGGTCTACCATAGGCCAGCTCTCTCCTCTGGTACTTTGCCCAGGTTGCCCAGGCCTAGGATGCTCTGCTTCCTTATCTCTATGTCTTGGTCACCACCACCCATGGAAGGCCTTTCCTTGTTAGTACCTTCTCCTAATGGTCACTACTACCACCACCACTGCCAGTACTACTACCACTACTACTACCACCACCACCACCACCACCACCACCACCACTGCCAGTACTGCTACCACCACCACTACCGCCACCACCACCACCACTGCCAGTACTACTACGACTACTACTACCACCACTACCACCACCACCACCACCACTGCCAGTACTGCTACCACTACTACTACCACCACCACCACCACCACTGCCAGTACTGCTACCACTACTACTACCACCACCACCACCACCACTGCCAGTACTACTGCCACTACTACTACCACCACTACCACCACCACCACCACCATTGCCAGTACTACTACTACTACTACCACCACCACCAGCACCACCCCCACCACCACCCCTAAATTACATTTCTATAACATGTAATATGTTCCCAGCATTATGCTAAGGGAGCTGCTCTTATGATCCACACTTTCGTCATCATCACCATAATAGCTACCATCTATACAGCACTTACTGTGTGCCAGATACCAGATAACCCCTTCCTAATCATCGTTTCATTTGAGCCTCGGAGGGCAGTGCTGTTATTATCCTTGACAGATAAGGACATCGAGGTAGCGGGAGGTGTGGTGACTTGCCCAGGGTCACACCGCTAGTGAGGGTCTGAGACCAGATCTGGACTCGGGTTTTCCTGACTCCAGGCCTGGTGCTGCATCTACCTCATCACCTCAGGAAACACTTAGGAAGCGCCTACGGTGTGCCCCTACCCCCTGGCACGCCTCTCATACACATTTCCTCCGTGTAGCCATCCAGTATCATGCAGAGTGTCTGGAGAGGAAGCCCGGCTGGCCAGCGCAGAGCTGGACCGCTGGTTCTTAAGTTTCTCCACAAGGTGTCAGTGTTGCATAACGTTTGGGGCTCCCGGCCCCCGCTGCATCCCAGGACATCTCCCGTCGTGCTGATCTGTACGTTGCCCCTGGACCCAGAAGGTTCTGGAGGAGAAAGTGAGGCTGGTGACTTTGCGCAGCCCTGCCTCACTTAAATCCGATTCACTTGCAAATCACGACCATAGGAACCCAAAGTGCTTGTGAGATGGGAGCCTGCCCCAGGAGGAGCCAAGGTGCTTTAAAGTCTTGTCGGTAGCCTCAGGTCCTGGCTGGGATACATTTTACATATTAATGAAATTTGAATATTATTTTCTTCCAGAATCTGTTCCTTCATGTGATCCTGGGAACCCCGCCCCACAAGGAGGTACCCCAGGTCTCATTTTGACTTTACAAATGAAGAAGACAAGCCTCCCAGAAGGTAAATGAGGGTCATCCAGCTGACTGTGAGTCAGAGCCTGGAAGCCCCCCAGGGCTCATAGTCTTTCACTATGGGGATGCCTGCTAAAAAAGCAGCCTTGGGAGAAACAATCAGCGAGATTCCCACTGAGAAGCAGCAGGTCTGAGGGTCAGCTAAACTTTGTCCTCTGGCCTTCCCGGCCCAGGCTCAGTGGTTTGGAGTTCAATGGACTCAGAGGACGTCAATGTCTGCTCCTGCATTTCGCAGAGTGGGAAACAGGGTCAGAGAGCTCACAGGTGGCTTGCCCAGGGCTGTAGTGTGTTTGAAAGGGGATTTGAACTCGGGTCTTCTAGATTCCTGGTCCAGTGCCCAGGCCGTTATGCCATGCTCCCAGATGGTATATGTTTTCCTGTAAGGGCATTTTATGCTTACTTGAAAGTTAGATTGACATTTATTAAGTACCTACTGTATGTCAGGCACTGGGCTAAGTGCTGGGGATCCATAGAAAGACAAAAATAGCCCTTGCCTTTAAGAGCCTCACAATCTAATAGAGAGAAGCAAACATCTGTGTGTAGAAGGCATGTTGCCCAACATGCTGCCTGACACACCAAAGGCACTTAATAAAAGCTTGTCAGTAGAGATTAGATGTCTGATTTTACTGATACAGGGAACTCTCTGGAATGGAAACACCCACTATGAATGAAGGTTGGTGCCTTTCTGTGGCTTATGGTCTTTGAGAGTTGTCCAGAGCCCTGAGAGGTTAAGTTAAGCCCTGGGTCACAAAGCCAGGGTGTGGCAGGGGCATCACTTGAACTCGGGCCTTCCTGGCTTGGAGACCAGCTCTCTAGCCACCACAGCATGCTGCCCCTCCATCACTAAATGCTTATCGAGCTAAGCTGAATGGAATAGTCGTGTTTTAAAGGAGTGCTGGGGTGGGGGGAAGGGAGACAGAGAAAGTCTTGGCAGCTCACCACATCCCAATCTCTCTTCCCAGCCCTTACTGCCAGGCTGAAAAGGCTGCTCAGAAAACTCCCTTGGAATAACCACACTACGGATAGTTGGCTTGGTGGCCAGACGTGACAGGTATAGCAAGAGGCTGCCCCTGCTCTCTCATCCTCCGCCCAAGCAGGCTCTTCTGGGGATCTCTGCACAGGGGCCCCATCCCCAGAGCCCAAGCCAGAGGAAATGGTTTGTAAATTATATTCAAGAGCAAGGCAAAAAGGATTAGTTCACAAAGGGCAGCCTCTGCTAATAAAATAAAGAAAGACCAAAGGCCAAAAGAGCAAAGGGCATAAATATTCCCCTAAAGACTGTGGTGAGACATCGGTAACAGAAATATTGGGGATGACTTTTGATGGTTGCATGGAGGCTGATATAAATCACCAAGGCAGAGGACAGCTTCTGTGCAGAAAACCAAAAACCATCTGACCTGGGAAAGGCTAGGGGGCGGGGGGGAGTCTCAGGTACCCTGATGGAAAGTGTGTGTTTGACATGACAGTGATGCTCCTCTTCACTGAGGCCCACATTTCCCAGGGATGTTAATAAGCCAATCAAAACAAATCATCATCCGACCTGGATAGGACCAATTCTTTGCTTCTAATTATTACTGTCAACATCCCTCTCATACAAAGAAAGAAATTCATCTTTTTAATTTGTACACTGTGGATCTTAGGAAGGCACCTTGGAGATCATTGAGTCCAACCCTCTCATTTTACAGATGTGGAAACTGAGGCCCAGAGAAAGAAAGAGAAGTGCCTAAAGTCACATGGTTGGTGATGGTAGAGCCAGGATCCAAACCCACTTCTCTGACTCAAAATCCAGCCCTTCCTCACAAATACCCTGAAAGATGCAGGGGGAAGAATGACTTTAGACCACACTGAATCCTTCTGCGCCTCTGGGGGATCTGCTCTAGCCTCCCTGCCAAGATCTGGTTAGGCCTGGTGGTAATGAGACCACACCGGGGCTGGGCAGGGGTTCCAGGCAGGGTAATGAGTCAAGGACCTGGAGTAAGCAGTGGGAGCTGCGATGCTCAGCCTGCCCTCTCTGACCCTGCTGGGGTCCATGTATAGATTTCAGGGGGTCCACAAACTTGGATGGAAAAAGAGATAGCTTTGTTTATACTAGTCTCCAACTGAAATTTAGTATTTCCTTCAGCTATTTAAAATACCACTCTGAGAAGGCATCCACAGGTTTCACCAGACTGCCTCAAAGGGGGCCATGGCACAAAAGAAAGTTAAGAACCACTGGCTAGAGCTAGAACAAAGCATTTAAGCGGGATTTGAAGACTGGACAATGGTCTACTTTGGTGGAAAATAAAGTGCCACCTGCCCACCATACAACCTTCATCCTGGCAGGCAGAGAAGACACACATTCTGAGTCAAGGGCAGAAAGTTCTGAGGCTGCCTCTAGGCTGATGGATCAGGCCTCTCTTTTGGGTCTGGACCTGTGGTTTCAATGGTATTAGGAACTCCTGGTGAAGAAACACCTTCACCAATGCAGGTGAGGTGATTTTCTCTGGGGCATAGAACAAGGATGTGGCAGGTACAGGAGTTAAACCCAGGTGTCCCTGAATCCGAGGTCAGCCTTCTATGCACTACCTCCACCCCAACCTTGGCCTCCTTCTGTGGCCACATTGCCACAGAAGAGAAGCATCAGAACTCAAGAGTAGCAAGGGTTAGGTCCTTCACATCCTCCTCTGGGAAACAACAGGGCTGGCACATAAGAATTCAAATGACATACTTCCATTTACAGGCTGGGAAAATGGGTGGAAAATAAACCTCTGCTCGGCTGTGGATCCAATTAAATCCTCTTGGGGGCTTATACTTTCTGAGGCTTAAACGAGAAGATCCAAGTGAAAGGATGGATGACCTCTGGCTGCCCAATGAGGGATAAAAGGAAGATTTGGGCCCATAGTGAGGAAGGCCCTGAATCCCTTCTTGATTAGCCCCTGGATCTTATGGATGATGTGAAATGACTCCAGATCCTGGAACCCTAGGATCTCAAAGAATCAACATGGTAGGCAACCCCTTAGGAAGATACATGGCAAGCATAAGGGATTATCAACCAAAACACATTTGTTGGGCCCCTATTGTACACACCAGGCAGGCAGTATGTACTGAATTTATAAAGGCAAAAACGAAGCGCTGAAGAGGGAGAAGGCATGGATCAGTCACGGTTGACACCACTGGAGGGAGATCCTACACGGACAAACGAGGTGAAAGGTCCAGATGAAGAACGGAAATATGAAAGAACATATGCACTCACATTCTCCCTGGATACCTCATCATCTGGACTGTGTCAGGGAACTTGAGGTCTCAAGGGCTATGCCTGTGAAGCACAAATCTTTGGTGGTTCTGCCCCATCAAAAAGGCTCCAAGCATCAACCTGGTGATGGACTTTTTGTGTGTAATCTGAGAATTTAGCTGAGCTGGGAGGGACTCAGTAACCCAGTTTGTCCCAGAGCGATGAGTCCTGTGGCCACAGCAGCTCATATAAACCATCAAGAAAAGTGTGGAGGGCAACAAGCGAACTCTTGGAGCAGGAGACCCATGCCTCCTACATCATGGGCCCTTAGAATGTTGAAGTGAGAAAGGCTTTTGAAGAAAGCTCAGGATCCTGTGGTAGGATGGGAAATCTAGGCAATCGGCACTCCCCTCCCCCAGAATGTTATAAATGGTGTCTGAGCCATGACCAAGGAAGAAAGGACTCTATTAAACGGTGTTTGCCTTCTTCTCCCGCTCCTATCCCCCACCCAAAAAGGCACAAACCATCCAGGAAAAAGTTGATAAATATCCCACCATTCCCTAAGCCACCCTAATATCCACAGCCAAGGAAAGAGGCCATTCTTTTACTTTTTACTCACACCCCTCAAGGTCAGAGGTCCAGTGACTTGCCCATGGTCTCAGAACTATTAAGTATCTTGAGCTGGGATTTGAACTAGGATCTTCTTGACTCCAGACCTTATATCCTAATGTGGCTTTATGGAGAACAGGCTGACCTTGGAGTCAAAAGACCTGCTTCAGGTTTCACCTCTGACAGTTACAAGGTGTGGCCTCTGCGCAACCTAACATATCTCTTTGAGCCTAAGCTTCTTTACCTGTTAAATGAGAACTTTTATATTCTTCAGAGTTCAATGGAAGGTTGAATGGGATAATGTATGCAAAGAGCTTTGCAAGACTTAAAATACTAGGGAAAAATATTATTATCACTCGTATCACCGTCACCATAATCATCATCGTCATCATCACCATCGTCATCAATACCAGGGGGCCTAATTACAGGCTGACAACACTGAATGTGTGTAAGATGATGAAGAGAAGCTGGAAAACCCAGATGGGGAAGCAGTCATTGCACGCATGCCGTACGATGGAGGGCAGACGCACCAGAGAGGTCTCTGTGCTCCATCACACAGATTTTCCCATTGTAAAATTAATCAGTTACCCGGTTTCCCCAGTTCAATGGCAGAGGAAGGACCTTTTCATTTCCTTTCTTGTCTCCCTCACTGGGCACACCCACAGGGCAATGGAGACTCCCTGGGTCACCTTTCCCTTTGCGGGAGTACCAGGCTGCCACTACATCCAAACGGGATCCTGGATCTTAGATGGAAGATCTTTTCCCTTGAGCCATATCCAGAGGGTTCTTGACCCACAGGGGCCTATGTGAAAGTGGATCCTTTCACATCAAAGGAGTCGCCGGCTCTCCAAGGAAAGGTGCTGGAACAGGTGCTGGGCTCAAATGTGCCCAGAGTGGGAAGATCAAAGAAAAGGCGGTGAATTCCAGGTCCTCTCCCCCATCGAGACCCCTCAAAGAGGATTAACGTGTCACATGCATAAAAGGAGGCCTGCATATTTAAAGCTTCCCAGAACCTTTGCTCAGAGGAGGCCGACTCTGGGCTGGGGAATGGGGGGGGGGCGGTGGGACTGGAGTGGGGGGAGGGCTGGTCAATGCATTACTGTCCCTGGTACATTTCAGCCAGGAAAACGATCTTCCCCAGCTCTTCAGGGTTTGCTGGCCTGTGTCTCGCCTTGCCTCAAGGAGACTTTCTAAAGCCTCTCTCTGGGTTAAATGCCCTGGGGAGAGGGGGTGGCCAGAGAATGTAAGCCTTCGGTGGCACATGACCTTGACCCCAATTTGGACCCCAGAGCAGCTGCACAGGTGAGAGAAGAGTGTCCTCAGCCTGCTGTCTCAAGGACAAAGTCATTGCTCTTGGAATGAGGCCATTTATAAATTTTTGATCAGAAATGGCATCCAATCCTGACACGTGGCCATGTGAGCACTTAACACTCTCTTCTAGGGGAGTGAGAAGAGGCTCCGTCTCCACTCAGGCTTAGATAGAGTTTCCTGAATGCTATTTTGGCAAACTGCAATTGGACAGCTAAAAGCCTCCCTCACACCCCTCTGCTTGTGCTTGACCCATCAGCCCGACAGGAGGGCACCCTCTCTGCTGGGGGGGGGGGGTGACAGCCCCAGGGAAGAACTGACAGTTCTGGTCTAATGTGCCTAGGGTTTGGTGACAGTATCTATATGGGGACTCTCTCCAGTGGTGGAGATTGATAGCTATCTCTGCCGGGCGGCAGCCCTCAGCATCTCCAGTATATTGGGTGGCCCACGTTCTCCCATGATTTCCACCAGAGGGGGCCACCCAATATACTGGATGGAGTCCTTTCAAACCTTCTCCTGACATTGAGACAGCACCAGGAAAGCACATGGGACCATCCAACCGTCCTAATTAAAAAGATGGACCTGCTGCTGGAGGTTTCTCCACCGCTCCTGCAGCGCTTGGGCACAGGCGAAGTCCACCACACACATCCTGTCCTCCGCAGACCACAATGACCCAGAAAGGTGGGGTCTGTAGGCATTTTTGGCCCCACTGGATGGATGATGAAATGGAGGCTCAGAGATATTAAAATAACTCGTCCAGGGTCACACAGTTTTTAATCGTCAGAGGCAGGATTTGAACCCAGCTCTTCCTGACTCCAGGTCTGGCACCAAGCTGGCTCCCACGGGATAGTCGCTGTAGAGCTGGAAGGAACCACGGGTCATCAAGTCCAGTAGTTTACAGATTGGGAGACTGAGGACTACTTTGTATGTTACACATGGAGATTCAATCAGGCCCCTCTGCGGCTGCCCCGCCCAACCCACACCTGGCCAGAAAGCCTCTCCATGATCCCTGGACGAGTTACCCAGCTGGCCAGGATGCAGGCAGCTCCACTGCTGAGGACCTGGCGACCTTGGACTAGTCCCCTCACTTCCCTGGCAAAGATGGGTCCCTAGTCCTGGTTTTTCTCATTTGTAGAATAAAGGTTAGGCTTGATGGCGTCTGAGAGCGCTGCCTGCCCACGGTTTAGGATCTGTCCTCTGAGCACCGCGATGGCCAAAATCAGAGGCTTGCCCACAAGGGGCACGGATTTTTTTTTTTTTTTTGCCACCCGGCAACTCTGGGCTGTCACCTATTAAGGCACGGAAGGTTTAGGGTCAGCACAGAGTGGGGGAGGGGGAGGCGCACCCAAACTGGCCCGTGAAGGCACAGGTCCTGGAAGGGGGAGGCGCACCCAAACTGGCCCGTGAAGGCACAGGTCCTGGAAGGGCGCTCTCCAGGGGACTGCTGCATTTCCTCGGCCACCTGCACCCCGTTGTGTTTGCATCACCTTGGGCAGTCGGTACTCGCCCTGACGAGACGAGGCTGGTGTTTTCTCATCTGACCTCGGAATGGATCTGTGTGTGACTCAGCAGCCGCCGGCCTGAGCTCCTGAATCATCCCCCCCCACGGTGTCCACCTCCCTACAGCTTCCTCTCTCTGATGATGGCGCATCCTGCCTCCCTCACCATCGCTTTACTCAAACTGGTTCTTTCTAGTCAAAATGAAATTCCCTCGGAGCCCACCCAGGTGACTGAGGGCTGGTCACGTGGTTTATGTCTCAACTTTCACCTGTGCTGTTGGCCAAGTCCTCGCCAAAGCCCTGAGCTCAAAACCAGTTTCCATGTTGTCTTTGTAATCTTTAAAACATATACGCAAATACACCTCGCCCACGTACAAACACACACTACACACCACAACACACCACACACATTATACACTCCTACACACATATATGCACCACACACACACACACACTCATATAATTGGGTTGTTTTTACCTTCTCACCCTGGTTTTCCAAGATCCTTGCATTCTAATCTGAACTTCATTGCTAATTAACTCTCTGACTTCCAGCAATTCCTTCAGGCCTCTGTCTGTGAGCTCCTCCCTTCCTTAGAGCGAGAACCAGAGGCCCCTTGGGGGGGGGGGGGAGGGTGGTAAATACTTTCTGTGAAGACACTTTTGTTGTTCCAACCGATGACATCACATACCTGCTCAAAAGTAACAGCAATCAGGTGTGTGGTGCTGCTTCGAGACTAAAATAATATTCTTTTACTGAACGTAACTGTTTTTCCTGAGCTCATCCAGCCAAACAGACGTGCAGGGCGATGCAGGCTGGGAGCTCTTGGAAGGCACGATATTGCTGGCTCATTGAAAAGCCTACCCTCAATCCAGAGCCAGAGGGGACGTCAGGCTGGCCAGGCCAAGCCCACACTTTACAAATGAAGACACTGAGGTGGAGGGGGTTCAAATGATAGACATTCAGAATCAGGGCAGAATGTGAAACCAGATCCTGACTCCCGGGCTCATTTTCCCCGCCGTTCCAAAATGAATTAATAAGGAAGCGCTGGTTGCAGCTTCACTCTCAGAGGTCTTGAAGTAAAGGCTGTGGAACCACTTGGTGGGGATATTGTAGGAGAGCCTTTGGCTTAGTGGAGAGCTGTATTTCTGTGACCCTTTCTAATGCTGAGGTTCTAGGACTCTTACTTACCAACCAGCTCTGAGTCACGGGGAACTGAAGAGTGTGATTTATATTCATTTTTCAGTTTTCACACACACACACACACACACACACACACACACACTTCAGTTTCTGCCCTCTGAAACAACTTGCATGGATGTGATAATTGGTTATCTGGCAATTCAGATTGCTCAGAGCCACAGGAAGAAACCATCAAGAGAGTTCCCAAGGTCAGCCTCCAATACTAGGCATTCTACCAGCCCCCACCCCCCGCCCCCATCTCCTGTCATGCTGAGCAGGATCATGGGCCGAAGGATAAGCTGCTTCATCCTCACCCTGTGGGGACGATGGTCACCAGGGACACGTCAAAGGGAGATTGTAATAAACATCCAGACTCACGGGGCTTTTTTGAGCAAGTTCAATTTTCACTTGTGCCAGGTGTCAGACACCCAGGGCAGGGGGTGGCAACTGGATAGAAACCATAGGTGTGAAAAGCACAGTAACCAGAGACTCGGTTGCCCTATTTATGGATGACACAGGAGAATTATCAGAATCAGAGAGAAGATGGGTTCCCAGGAGCCTCTTGATCTCACAAAGTAAACAGCAGAGGAGAGGGTCAGATGGACATATCCCTTCCAGTGCATTTAGGCTCACAAGCCCAAAGTCACGTCTGCAGCTTCCTTCTCCCCCACTTCCTTTGCTACCAAATAGCTGTGATGCGGACATGGTCTGGCATCCATGAAGAGGATTCTAATAAAGTTTCCCAACATGGGGACATTAGGGGGCCTGCTGGAGATAATGAGTCATGGAAGTGATTCTCAGGGATTGGAGCCTGAGGGGACATTCTGTACCTGGTTACGGTCTGTTGGCCATGTGGTTGACAGAGGCCCTTTTTGGCTGGCCCAGATTTGGGGAAAGGTCTGAGGCAGACTTGGCCTCATCTCTTTGGCTTCACTCAGTGCTTGGTGGTTGGACTCCCTTGTGGAAGACATCTGGTGAGGGCCAATGGACGCTGAAGTGGGGAGTTCTTGGGGCCCTCTCCCCTCAAGGTCTTGAGCCTCAGCCTGTTTCAGGTAATGGGAATGATGCCTGAATGACCTTGTGACTTCCACATTCCATCACTTGCCTTCCCATTTGTAGCCAGGACATTATTAATGCACAAAGGAGCAAAGAGTGACCTCCTTCCCAGGGTTGTTAGGAGGATCCCATAAGATAACATCTGCAACGTGCTTAGCACAGCATCTGACATACAGTAGGCACTTAATAAATGCTTGTTCCCATCCACTTCCTCCAGCCCTTTTTATTTGTCTCCTTTCCTCCAGTTTTTGCTCCTCTTATCCCCTCCACACTCTGCCCAAGAGATCTTCCTAATGTCAGTGACTCCCTTTACCTCCAGAATAAACTGAAAAGTCCTCTATCTGGCAGAAAAGGCCCTTAACCCTCCAGGGCATGTCAACCTTTCTAGCCTTACTCTACCCTACTGTTCTTCTGAAACTCTCCATTGCAACTCATCTGGCCTGCTAGCTGGGCCCTATGTCGTCTTCCCCGATCTTCTACTTAATAAATGCGAGTTGAGTGACTGACCCTTCCCTCAGTGAATTAGCAAAAGCTTGGGACGACAGCCCTGGACACAGAGAACATGGTGCCTTGTCCTCTCCACCTGCTGAAGGCCTCCCCTTCTTTGAGGCCCAGCTTGGTTGCTTCAGGCCCCTCCAGAAAGCCTTTGTAGATCCTCCCAGATGAAGGTCAGTTCTCACTCCCCTGGGTTTTTAAAAGAGAACTTAGTCTGGGTCTCTCATCATGTCTTACTGAGTATCATGCTTATTAGTGTATGAGTTATCTGTAACCTCCTTGAGGGCAGGGACTAGGTCAGCTCTCCCCTTGTATCTCCAACATATATCACAGTGCCTTTGACATAGAGAAGCTTAACCCAGGGGATCTCAAGCTTTTCAATTCCTGTTCATTTTCACTCTCAGTATACCTTCCTACACCCCCTAGTTAGTAGGACAGGAGATAAAGTCTGGAGTTTGCCATGAATATTCACATAGGAAATTAAATTAATTACAATAAGATGATATAATTTTTATGCCATCTTGCCACAGACTCTAGAAGTTTCAGGAGAGAAAGTCTAGTAAAAGGAAACATCACATAGTAAAGCAAGCCAACTTTATCTAGGGGAGCCCCTCACCAAATTCAAGGGAGTCAGGGAGAATGATGAAAGTAGGTCTTCTGAGCTCCCTGTTGGAATTGGTGACCCCCTTGGGGCCCCAGGTAGAAATGTGTACTCTGGAATGGGGCACTCATTCTTCTCAAACCAGTAAAGTCTTCCGGGCTTTTATAGGGTTCTTCTCCGGTTCTAACAGGGCCAGGCATTGAGAAAAGGGAGAAACGGACCTGGAACCAGGGACTGGTGCCTATTCACGCCACTGTAGTGGGGGGTAATTCCTGGGGATCTGGAGGCTAGTTAATATTCAAACTTTTGGTGTGACTCAACTTTCCCATCAGGGATTTCTGAGTCTCCCAAGGGGTTACAACCCCATGTTCCCTCGACAAGCTTTTCATGCCTCTTTGAGGGTATACATAGCCCAGGTTGGGAACGGCTGCTAACTAATGTTGAATTGAAATGAGACAAGGATTGAAACTGAAAATAAGTGGTGGTGAGAGGTAGGAAGAGAAATATCAAAATACCGCCCCCCCCCCAAAAGACCCCATTTTTTACAAAACTGCGAAATGATGTATATCACATAAAAAGAACCATAGTGTACAGGGTGCTCTGAGAAAGCAGATATCCTGGAGGAGGGTCATGCTTTTAGAAAGGACTTTGATAAACTGGAGAGAATCCAGAGAAGGGCAACAAAGGCCTGGAGTCTATGTCATGGAGGACCAGTCGAAGGAATTGGGGCTGTAGCCTGGAGAAGAGAAAACTCAGGGGGAGTATGAGAGCTATCTTCAAGTGTCTGGAGAGATGTCACAGCTCAGACTTGACCAATTTGTTCCCTGAGGACATATCCAAGAGCAGTGACTTGAGGTTGCAAAGGGAAACTGAGGCTTGATGTCAGGAAACACTTCCTAACAATGAGAGCTGTCCAAGAGAGGAATGGACTGCCAAGGGTGGATGTAGACAATGCTGGTGATAAGACTAAGCAGTGGTGGTATAGATGAGATCCTAGCTCAGGTGTGCACCTGGTCTACACAGTCCCTGAGGTTTCTTCCACCGGTGAAATTCTCATTGGAAGATGAGAGCCGAAAAACAGAGTACTAATGATCTTCCATTTTCTGACCCTCATCTTCCAATGTTATTGGGTTAGGGTTAATCTTTGGGCATTTATATGCCATTGTGTGTAAATAGTAAATATGAACTATTAAGATAAGGAGATAAGTAATATCTTTATTGAGACTCTTTATTGAGTCTATGAGTCTTGATGGCACTTATATAACCAGTATATGGCACTGAAAGGAAAGGCTTTGCTCTAAAGAAACATCCCACAGGTGTAGCCATAAGTTCTCAGGGTTCAATTTAACAAACATTTCTTAGTGCCTACTAAGTGATAGGCACCAAGTATACAAAGACAAAAATGACCCCTAGCCTCAAGACGTTTTCACTCTGTGGCAGGAGGAGGGGATACAACAGGAGCACATACAAGTCACAGCAAGCTAGGACTAAGGAAAAGGGAAGCATTCAGAACTAGGGGGATCAGGAAAGGCTTCCCAGAGAAGGTGGCCTCTGTCAGGACCAAGCCTTGAGGAATCTAAGAATGCCAAGAATCAGAGGTGAGAAGATAGGGTACTATGGGCCAAGAGGACAGGGGAAGGAAAACCCACTTTGGAAAACAGTAAATGGGATGGCTTGATTGGAAAGAGATGGCTCATGGAAGGGAACAATGTGAAAATAAGCTATCTCCCCTAATGCTATGTAAGTGCCCTGAGGACAGGGTCTGTTTTTATTTTATCTTTGTATCTTCAGTGTCAAGCATGGTGGTGGATATATTAATAAATGCTTGTTGAGTGACTAATGGACTATGGCAAAAGCCAGGTTGTCAATTGCTTCAAATGCCAGGCTGAGGAACATGTGTTTTATCCTAAACTACCAAAAAGAATCATCTTCAGACAAGAAAAGAGAAAAAGAAATGACTAACAAAGAATTTACTTCTAAGATAAAGTAAGTAGGGGGATGCCACTGATCTTTTGGAGTCACCCAGCCTTTATTCCAGATTGGAAGACTTGGTGGATAGGTTGGCTCAGCCCCCATCAGTGATCGTTGAAGGACTTGGAAGAATAAACCAAGGTTGAAGGAGCATTTACTAGAGATGTCACAGAGAAGAGGGGCTAAATGGCCTCTAAGCCCCATACCAACTCAGGATTCCAACTCAGTCCATGAACACTGATTTGATTTTTCATACCTAAAAGATAATGTCCTCCTTATCTGCCTCTCTGGGGGTACAATTTAGTATTTTTCTGGAGAAGTAATTACTTTTTTTTATAAGAAGCTGGCATGTCATGAGAAATTATAAATATCTTGCCTCTATCCTATTTTCTTTCATTTAACTTGTTTGCAAGATAGACTTTCACCTTGTTTTTAATTGGAAACAAGAATTCTAGTCTCATGCCAACTTAGTGAGTATTTCCCCTAAAGACAACCAAACAATTCCTTTGAATCTTTCTTCCCAGAGGGAGAAAGGTATGTGGTGACACAAACCTGACTTTAACTTTGGGGAAAATGAGCAGCAGCATCTGTAATGCTTTCCCAAGATCTCCTTGAGCATATACCCTGACTCTAGGCATGATAAAATTGAATAGACTATAGTTTAGACTGGAGGGCCACTAGATGGCACAGTAGATAGAGCATCAGGCCTGGAATCAGGAAGACCTGAGTTCAAATCCAGCCGCAGACACTTAATAGCTGTGTGACCCTGGGCAAGTCACTCAACCCTGTTTGCTTTAGTTTCCTCGTCCATAAAATGAGCTGGAGAAGGAAATGGCAAACCAGTCCAATATCTTTGCCAAGAAAACCCCAAATGGGGTGAGAAAGGGTTAGACTTGACTGAAAGTGACTGAATGACAATGAAGTTGTTTAGGCTGGTCTTTGCCTTCAGAGAGTTTGTCATTTAGCAGGTAATTAGGAGGCTATGATAGAATCCCCTTCTAAGCAAGATCAATCTGTGACCAACTGTTTATTAAGGAATGTAACAATTTGATCTTTGAATTTAATCTTTGTTCTCATTCACAGACTCTTGCTGGTTGGGACATTTAGTAAGTCAATGCTATTATACCAAGGACTAGGGATTTCTGCAGAATGTTACCTCTCTCCAAACAGGCAGATTGCCATTCATCTGTATATTTAGGGTTATGGTCTTAGAGCAGGGGTCCTTCACCTGGGGGTGAGGTTGGAGTTGGAATGTATTTTTTAACAAAATATTTTGATAACTAAATTTCCATAGAATTGGTTTCCTTTGTGACCCTCTGTTTTATTTTATGCATTTTAAAGCATGATTCTGAGAGGAGGTTCATTGACCTCATCAGACTGTAGCTACAGGGGTCCAGGAGATGCCGAAAGGTGAAGAATTCTTGTCTGAAGCTGAGGAGGCAAGTGATTGATTCATGGTCACACAGCTCTCAGTTACTAGAAACGGGACTTCAGCTCAGGTTCCTTCCTCACCCAGAGGTAGCATGGAGCTGTGGAGTCAGAAAGTTGGGGTTCAAATCCTGACTCTGTCACTTGCTGCCTATGGATTTGGGGGGTGACAATCTCTCTGGCCTCAGTTTCCTCACCTGAGAGTGTTGCTGATGTTGAAGGTCCCTTGAAGGGACCTAAATCTATGATCCTGCCCATCAGTGCTGACCCACAAACTCATGATCTGCCATCTTTCTGTGATCTTTTCTCTAGGGAACTCTGTATCTACCTCACCAAGGATGATTGAAGAGTTAATAAACAAATAGGAAGCCTAAAAAATGCAATGTTCTGGCATGGCTCCTCGGGATGGCTTCAGCTTTTCCTGGGAGAGTCAAGGCTTGTGATTTATTTCTCCATATGTTGCTCTAGTCAAAGCAGGATTATCACCAATGGCCAGTCTACTGGTAATGAGCCTCTTTCTGCTTGACTAGGCTGATCCTCACACAGTTCTGCTCTCTTGTTCCAGGACCATATTTGTACTGGGGGGAATGTATAGGGGGACAAGAGTTGCCCATGACAGATGGGCATGGATGGCCTATGAGAGGTATCATTGGGGTGAATATCCCTGTTGACAAGTTCATAGGAGCACAGACTAATAGTTGGGAGGATGCCAGAGAGCGTCTCCTGACTCCACACCTTTAAACACACACAGGCTGAAATGTATTCTCTCCTCCCCCAACCCCTTGGAACTATAAGATAATAGAATAATAATAAATAATAAAAGCTAGAAAGGACCTCAAAGAACATGGATTCCAACCCCCTTGTATAAATCAATCAACAAGCATTCATTAGATACAATACCTATTAAGTGCTAGGCATATGTTAGGCACTGGGGATACAAATTCAAAATATAAAACAATCTCTACTTTTAAGGAATGTACATTCCAACATGGAAGACAAGTGCATGATAGATAGATAGACAGATAGACAGAGAGATAGACACAGACAGACAGACAGACAGGTAGATGGCTATAGAAGAAACTTGTCTGAAGTAAGAAGAGGGATTTGAACACTGGTTCTCTGACTCCAGGGCCAGTTCTCTTTCCACTGTACCACATTACCCCCCTCACAGATCCATTGGGGCATTTTAAAAAATATGAATTTCATTCCTTCAGGCCCCTGGCTTTTGGGGTGCCAAGGGTGGCTATGTATCACAAAGCACTGCTTGGAAGCAGCTCTTAGCCATGGGAGCACCCAGAAGAGATCACAGAAGCCAAGTCTGACAAACCAAACCAACAGCCTTTTTCCCATGCCATTAGGGCCCCTCTGTTCCATGCAGTCCTCTTTAATCCCCAAACATTGTTGAGATGGAAATGACTTTCTAATCCATAGATGAAATTCCTTGGTGGCACTTCAGAGCTTCCTTGGGTTATCAGTGATCAGGCTGCCAAAGTACCCAGGGTCTGTGTGGGACCCTACTAATGCTCTTGGCCCAGTTGAGCCCCTGAGAATCTGACTTTGGAATGTGTCGGCCCTAGTCCCTGGGACAGCTGCTAGGGAAATTGGAATGGTCAAAAATTGAATTAAGAGGTGTAAAATGTTGTGTGAAGAAAAACAAATTGAGATGGCCAAAACAGGTGCCCTGGGACATAGCCCGATTACTCAGTCATACTCCCATTTCTTTCTTCGTGATTCACAGCTAAGCCGAATTAGGGTGGATTTCATGCTTCCCTGACCTTTGTGAAGCCTTCTGAAGAAAAGGAAACACCTGCAGCTAGAAGGTTTTCTAGGGGAGGTCCAGGCCAAGCTCCCAGCGGCGTGGCTTTGGAAAGCCATCTGGGGAGTGTAAGGGAGGGTCTTCTAGAAACCAGGTCCCCTAAGGCCTGGTGGGAGAGGACCAAGCACGCAGCCCCAACAGGAATGGATTTCAGCTTTAAGGCCAAAGGCTCTTCTATGGCTTGTCTCAGCTTAAGGCTTCCTGAGACCACAGGTTTGCACCTGGTTGGTTCCCACTTGTTCCTTCACAATTCCAATATTCTCCCATTGAAACTAGATGGCCAAGATTCACAGAATCTTTAATGAGCTGAAGTAGAGGGTCAACAAAAAGGCCCAGAACAGGGTAAAGGCAGTGATCAGTCTGAACTGCAAGCAAGGAATTCTATCAAAGAAATGGAGTAAAGAACATCATTCCAGGAAAATAAGAAAGTTTAAAAAATGGATGGGCCAGACACACAGACAGTGAGGGATACCTGAGGACAGCCCCCTTGCTTCATGACTGAAAGGAAAGCCCTCAGGACACTGGGTTAGGTCTCCAAGGAGAATTATGGGAGGCTGTGGATAAGGGTCACACAGGATGGACAGGCAGAAATGGGATCTCTGTGGGGAGTGCTCATGGGGATGAGGTGGCAGAACCATCGAAGGATCAAATTTAAAAGGATTTCCAATAACCAAGAGCTTAGCCACATCTTTTAGCCATCTTTTCACACTGTGAAAAGAACAGGGGGATCACTTACTGTAGGTTGTTGTGAATACCTTCTGCTTTCTCCATCCCAGGTAGCCCAGTAAATGGAAGTTTCAAAACAGTGTGAATTACATTTGGAGCAGAAAGTTTATTAACTGGGAAAGAGAAAAGTTTTCATGTAATAGTTTTGCTCAGGAATGTGTGAACCTCACACAGAAAGACACCTTCTCTAAAAGTGTGAAATCACACTATAAAAGAAGGAGCTAGAGGGAGCTTGGTCAATTCCAAAGGATGACTCCCATGAGTCCTTCATGGTGATGAGGGGGTCAGGGAGGAAAACACAGGTTTTAAATAAGCATTCCTAGTAAATTCATTATCTCTGTCTGCCAAGCAACAAGATGGCCAGCATCTCAAAGGAGGTTCCTTTGAAGCATGGCAAATTGGGCCCCAGGTAAATATCTTCACTCCCCACTCTTGGCATTGGACAGTAGGTCAAGGAATTCTGTACAAGGGGGGAAAAACATCAGCTTCAACAGCTGGTGAATGGACATACATTCAAACATACAGCCTAACCAATTTTCACCCATAGGGGAATCATTCTTTATTTATGAAATCTGTTGCTTAAGTGACTATTCTCATCTGTCCGTTGGATTCTCTTGATCTCTCTGAGAAAGAATTGTATAGATGAAGTCTCTGGTAGGAGCTAAAATGAATTTGCTGCTCATAACTCAAGAGATATAATCCACCTTCCACCTCGGAAGCACAGAAAATGTACAGACCCCCACAAATAGCTCTAAAAACAGCAGTGGGGAACACCTGAATCTTGGAATGGTGTTTCCTCATCCCTAGGTGAGCAGAGGCCAACTCTAGGATAAAGTTCAAGGTCAAGAAATAGACTGAAAAATGATCAAAGAGCTACTATGGCAACAGGGAAGATGAAGACACAGCCTCAAAAGAAGACAATGACATGAAAACAGCTACAAGCAAAGCCTCAAAGGGGGAAAAATTCCTGAAAGAGCTAAAGAAAGAGCAAAAATATTTAACCAAATGAAAGTGATGGATTAAAAAAATTAGAGTGACTCAAGAAAATTATGAGAAGACAATTAACAGCTTGGTAAAACAGGCACCAAAGGAAAAAATACCAAAGAAAATAACACCTTAAAAAAATTTGTCCAAATGGTAAAAAAAGTACAAAACATCATTGATGAAAATAACTTCTTGAAAAGCAAAATTGGCCAAATGGAAAAAGAGGTACAAAAGCTCACTGAAAGAAATTATTCCTTAAAAAATTTATAACTTAATAAGGCATTAAGAAACAACAAAATAATTTAAATAAAAATAGAAGAAAATGTGAAATATCTCGTCAAGAAAATAACTGACATGGAAAATAGATCAATAAGAGATAATTTAAGAATTGCTGACTTACCTGAAAGACATGATAAAAAAGTCTAGATGTCATATTTCAAAAAATTTAAAAAAGGAAAACAGAGGGTAAAATAGAAATGAAAAAATCCACCAATCACCCCCTGAAAGAGATCCCAAAATGAAAACTCTCAGGAATATTATAGCCAAATCCCAGAGTTCCTGGTTCAGGAAGAAAATACGGAAAGCAGTCAGAAAGAAATGATTCAAATAGCATGGAACCACTGCCAGGATCACACAAGATTTAGCAGCTACCATGGGAAAGGAGCAGAGGGCTCACAATACGATGTTCCAGAAGGGGAAGGAGCTAGAATTACAACCAAGATTAACCTACCCAGTAAAACTGAGTACAATCCTTCTGGGGAAAAAATGGATATTTAATGAAATAAAAGACTTCCAAGCATTCCTGATGAAAAGACCAGAGCTGAATAGAAAGTATGATTTTCAAATACAGGACTCAAGGGAAGCATAAAAAGGTAAACATGAAAGAGAAATCATAAGAGACATAAAAGATCAGAGTGTTTAA
Source organism: Trichosurus vulpecula (assembly GCF_011100635.1). Taxonomy (NCBI): domain Eukaryota; kingdom Metazoa; phylum Chordata; class Mammalia; order Diprotodontia; family Phalangeridae; genus Trichosurus; species Trichosurus vulpecula. Next base: position 10,769,222 of record NC_050577.1, read on the forward strand.
ATTCTTGTATGGGAAGATGATACATGTAACTCCTAAGAACTTTATCATTATTATGGTAGTTAGAAGGAATTTACATGAACAGAAGGCACGGGTGAAAGTGATTATGTTGGAATGATCTAAAAAAAGGAGGGGCAAGAAGGAGGAATGCCCTAGGAGAAAGGAGAAGGGAGAAGAATAAGGAGAAATATTTCACAAAAAGAGGCATGCGAGGAAGAATTTTTAAAATCATAGAGGTACAAAAGCGGAGGGGCAGGCAACAGTTGAACTCTCTTCTGAACTATTTCAAAGAAAGAAGAATGTGTGTGTGTCTGTGTGTCTGTGTGTGTCTGTGTGTGTGTCTGTGTCTGTGTCTGTGTCTATGTCCGTGCTGTGTGTGTCTATGTCTATGTCTGTGTCTATGTCCGCGCTGCGTGTGTCTGTGTCTGTGTCTATGTCTGTGTCTATGTCCGTGCTGTGTGTGTCTATGTCTATGTCTGTGTCTGTGTCTGTGTCTATGTCTATGTCTGTGTCTGTGTCTATGTCTGTGTCTGTGTCTGTGTCTATGTCTGTGTCTATGTCCGTGCTGCGTGTGCCTGTGCGGTTGGGTATAGTATTCTATCTTATCCACCAGGGATGCAGGAAGGGAAGTGACAAAGTGGGGAATTAGTGATAAGGGGGAGGCAGGATGAAGCTAAGCAGTGATCAGAAGAAAAATAGACTTTTAAGGAGCGTCAGGGTTAAAAGAGAGAGAGAAGAAGAAGAAGATAGGACGGAAGGAAGCGCATAGTAATCGTAATCGTGAGTGTGAAAGGGATTCGCTCACCTAAAAATGGAAACAGGTGGCAGACTGAATTAGAAACCAGAATCCAACAATACGTCGTCGTTTCAACAATCCGGCTAGCGGCTGCTGCGGGGGGTGTGAAATCAACAACAACCAGCTCACGGAACGCTGCCAAAGCCCGGGTTCTTTTGATCTGATTTACTAAGGAAAGCAACGTTAAGGGGTTGACAATCTCGCTTTAATCCAGCGTACAAATACCATTCACTTCGTTCAGAAAAAAAAGCCAGCACCCTGAACTTCAGAGCAAATACAAACAAATTACAAACATCGACAGACAGACCAAATACAATTCATAGTCACCAACATCTACGTTCAGCCCGGGAGCTCATAACGAGGGCTGGTCCAGAGTCACACACGCCACCATGGCTGTGGGTCAGAGCTCCGGGAAAAGAGAAAGCCAACCCCTGGTTTTATACCTTTTCCAGGGTCAAGGGTGAGTCTCACCCATGTGACCTAAAATCATCACAAAGATGTGACTTAAACCCACGTGGTCTAAAAGCCTCTGATGTCACAAACATGTCGCTCAAACCCACGTAAACCAGGCTTTCCCTTGAGGCAAGGAGGTGGTCAAGGACTCCTAATTTAATCAAGGAAATAAAGGCCAAACTCTTCAAGGGCACTTGGTTGAACTAAGTGCTAAGGCCCATTTTGATTGCCAACACAGTTGTTTATAAGAAACATACCTAAAACAGAAAGACACACATAAAGTTAAAAAAAAGCAGCTGGAATAGAATCTACTATGCTTTAGTAGAGGTAGTGATTATTATCTCAAACAAAGCAAAAACAAAAATAGACCTAATTAAAAGAGATAAGCAGGGAAATTACATCTTGCTAAAAGGTACCATAGACAGTGAAGTAATATAGATACTAAGGAGAAATGCATCAAATGACATAGCATCCAGATTCTTAAAGGAAAAATTAAATGAATTACAGGAGGAAATATGCAGTAAAATTATACTAGTGGAGGACCTCAGTTTTTCTCTCTCAGAACTAGATAAATCTAACCACAAAATAAATAACAAAGAAGTTAAGGAAATAAATAGAATTTTAGAAAAGTTAGAAATGGTAGACTTCTAGACAAAACTAAATGGGAATAGAAAGGAATATACCTTTTTCTTGGCTGTATATGGCACTTTCACAAAAATTAACATGTATTAGGGCAAAAAAAGCCCTCATAATTGCAGTAAAGTAGAAGTATTAAATGCATCCTTTGGGGACCATAATGCAATAAAAATTACATTAAATTAAAGGTCTTAGAAGCACAAGTAAAAATTAATTGTAAACTAAATAATCAAATCCTAAAGAATGAGTGGGTCAAAGAACAAAACACAGAAACAATCAATAATATCATTAAAGATAATGACAATAATGAGACGTGCCAAAATTTGTGGGACGGAACCAAAGTAGTACTTAAGGGAAATTTTATATCTTTAAATGCTTATATCAATAAACACATTACATTTTTAATTACAATTTAATTACCCACTAATTTACTGTTGTTAAAAAATTTGAATTGGTTATGTCACTCTGAAAAGCAAGTTGGAATTATGAAAAGATAATTAATTAAAATGTCTATATTCTTTGACCCAGAGATTTTACTGCTGGGCATCTACCCTGAGGAGGTCAATGATAAAAATAAGACTATATATGATAAAATATTTATAGCTATACTTTTTTTAGTTGAAGAGAATTAAAAACAAAATAGATGTCCACCAATTGGAGGACTAAACAAGTTTTAGTACATTAATAGAACAGAATTTTCCTGTACTGTAAGAAAAAATACCTATGATGAAGTACTGTGCCTGGCACATAGTAAGCATTTAATAGATGCTTGTTCACTCAATGACACTAATGAAGTTAGAGGAGTGTGGGAAGATGTGAACTATACAAGGAATAATACACAACACTTGCGATGACTACAATGTTATAAATGGGAAGAACAATAAAATAATTGAATATTATGAAATTATAATGGTCAAGCTTATCCCCAAAGGAGAAATATGAGAAGGCATCTCTCTCCCTTCTTTTCAGAGGTGAGAGAACATGAGGTGTAGAATGCTACAGATAGTGTCAGATTTTTTTTTTTAGTTTGGTAAATTTTGCTAAATTGTTTCTTTCTTCTTCTATTCTGTGTTATGATTTTTGATGTTTTGAAATATGAGAAACACATTGGGATATTTAGTGATATAAAACCAGAAGACATCAATAAAATATTTTTTAAAAAATCTGTTGAAGGTATGAGTTGTCACCAACCTTCATGTGTTCCATTCCTGTGTCTTCATCACCTACTTGTGATGGGAGGGTGTATGTACCATTATGTTTAGAGGGGAAATCTTTCTTTCATTTATCTTGATATAAGATTTCAAATTAGATTTTAAAAATTATTTAGCCTTGAAGTATGTATTCTTTTGTTGATTGGTAGAAGCAGCACATTCATGGGAGCTCATAAGCTATTGTTTCCAGTGGATATTGACCCATATGCACAATATTGCTTGAACCTAATTAGGGTAGTGCTCAGAGAATCCACATGTGAGGAGGGCTCCAGGTGGTAAACTCACATTTCTATAGTTCTTTCAGGTTTTAAAAGCATTTTCTCTGAGTTGGGTAGTCCAAGTTTCATAGATGAGGGAACAGAGTCCCAGAAGTTAAATTCAATAACATTTTAAAACAGCTACCATGGCACAAGACACTGTGCCAGATGCTGAGGACATGAAGACAGAAATGAAAAGCAGCCTTTGCCCTAAAGGAACTCATGTTTCACCGAGAGATACAAAGTAGGATTGTAAGCAGATCAATTGATACAAAATAAATTGAGGACGTGGAGACCATCAACAACAGGGGGTATCGGGAAAGACTTCTTACAGGATGTGGCACCTGAGCTGAGGATTCTAAAAGTTGGCGATTCCAGGCACCGGAGACAAAGAAAAGGCAGATGAAAAGTCCAGTCCAGGGAATGACAAATAGGTGATTATGTCTAACGAGGAGTACCATGAACTCAGCCATCTGGGAACTTGAGCTGGAGCATGCTGTCAAGGTTTTTTCATGCCAGTCTGAGCTGATATTTTATTCTAGAGGGAAGTGAGAGCTGGGGAAGATTTCTGAGCAAAGGGGTGGCATGGTTAGGCCAGGCTCTTAGGGAGATTTTTGGGCAGTTTTGTGAAGGATGGACTAGAAATGGGAGATTCCTTCTGACTCTCTGGCCAGCTGCCTTTTTCATTACACACCTAAACAAGGCACCAGAATAGATCACCTGTGAATGCCCCTTTAACTGGGCACTCCCATTGACTTGATGAAAATCTGAAAGCTTTCCTTGTCCTAGTAGTCATGGCACCATTGTCCTGGTGTCTATGCCTTGCCCCATATGCAAGATTCTAGGCCTGGAAGTTCAAAGTACTATAGTAGCAGATACCTTGGGCTCCCCTTGAGACAGAATAAGGAACAGGCATCTTATTCTCATTTTTGAAATAAGCAGACTGAAAAGGTACAGAATGGTTGATACCCAAGATCACAGAGTAATGGCAGATCCCCAGTTCAACTCTATGTCTTGATTCCTACTACAGACAGTGGAGTCCAACACAACATTTGGAGTCAGGCCGGAGGTTTAATATAACTGAATAGCCTCTAACAAACTCAAATGATGTGGAAACAGTGCCAGGCTTGGAGTCAGAACATGGCTGGGCTCACACACCCAGGTACCTGTTCAAACCTGGCAAAGTCCCTTGCCCTGTCTAGGGCTCAGTTTTCTCATCTTTCAGACAAGGCCAGTAATACCTGCAGGATTTAAGTCATGGTGTAGTTGTAAAGCTGTAATACATTAAGAGAGGTCAAGAGCTTGGCAAACCTTCAAGTTCTCTGTGAACTTACCCAGTCATCATTACCCATATTGTGGAATAGCTAAAGTTTTTTATTGTCTTACCTCCAATACTGTTGAGGGCAAAGGTGGCTTTCCGCCTGTGATATCAAACAGGGCCAGGACAAATCATGGAAAATTCTTACATGGAATTTTATTTTTTTTCTGAAATCTTCAGTTCATGAGTACCAGTTTACATGTACTCATGAAGAGTTAATTATGCAAGGACAAAAGTGATGTCTCTTTAAACAAAAAGCAGAAATGCTCAAAAAAACCCAAATCCCCCAAAACAAAGCAACTTGTTCAGTGGACTGTATTACCAAGGTTAATTAAGCAGTAACACAAAACCTTGTGGGTGCTAATTGTTTCCAAAAGAGCTCCCGAAAGTGCCTTCAAAGGTTCGTTTTTGCTCCAGCAACACCCCCAAATCACAGCAACATCTAGATATAGAAATGAAATCATTTGGGTGTCAAAGCTAACAACATGCCAAGGGAACACACAAGAGAGGTTGACCTACATTGTAGGGACAGTAGAGGGAAACCGGGATGATGAGAGCTGTCCTTGTGATGATGAAGTTCACTTGAAGTCCTTGGCAGGCAGGAACCACAACCAGGTGATAAATACCAAGCCCACGTATTATCCAGCCTTCAGGGACGTTCACACATGTGATTAACTATTGCAAAAAACTGAATTCCTGAAGGTCGGTAGTTGGATAATGTTAGAATTACCCATACTCTCACGACAAGAATGTCAACATGTGGTAGTCAGAGCAAAGTTTCCCAGATACCTCTTCATGGCTGCAGTTAACTGGGTCCTTACCCCGATCATTACTAACCTCCCAAGTCACAACACGATCCAGTAAAATGGGAGAGAGGAAGGGCAAGAACAAAACAAAGGGAGGAAGAGACACAGCCTTGATCGTCCCGGAGGAGCAGCATCTACATTGATTTCTAATCCTCAGATCTCCAAAGCATCAGGGCTGGGTAGAGGGGGTGAAGAGAGACAGGATGAAAAGAGCAAATCAGACCCCTGAAGCTGCCTCACTCTCCACAAGACTAAAGTAGGACGATCTCCGACCAACTCCTGCGATGGTCCTGGGGAGGTCCCATCAACCCTGAGCCTCCATTTCTTCATCTGTAAAGTGAAGGTAACAGCACCCTTCCCACTTCACTGGGTGATTATGAGGAAAGTGCTGTGGAAACATGGAGATGTGATAGAAATACAAATTATCATCTAGAACACGAATGGGGCAATCTCTGAGCTGATCTCATCTGGCACAATGGAAAGATCAACGGAACTAGGTTCCATCCCATCGCTGATACTTGCCCCCTGATGGACCTTAGACAAATCACTGCGCCTCATCTATAAAATTAAAGTAGTGGACGAGACCATTAGGAGAACTGAATTCAAACCCTGACACACATACTTATTAGCTGTGTGACCCTGGCTAAGTCATCTTTTTAATCTCTCTGGTCCCACACCCCCAGTGCTACCCTCGCCTCTGCACTCACTCCGCCCACTCCTCAACATCCACTCAGTCACCAAATCTCCTTGTTTCCGAATCCACATTCCTTGTCCCTGATTCCCTTGTCTACTCCCACAGCCACAACCCTAGTCCAAGCCCTCATTACCTGTTTCCTAATTGCTCTTCCTGCCCCAAGTGTTTCACATCAGAAGGGCTTTCACACAGCTGCCCAAGGGATTTTCCTAACGCACAGGTCTGACCACCTACCGTCCCAGGGCAACAAACTTCAATGTTTCCTGTTACCTCAATGATCAAAGATAAACTCCTGGTTGGCATTCAAAGTTCTCATCAACATGGCCCCAAACTGCCTTTCCAAACCCTGCGTACACGACTTCCTTTCTCATGATTTACGATCCAGTCAACCTCAAACTCCTGTTGTTCCTCATCCACGACAGCCAGTCAATAAACACTTTTCAAAAAACTATGATGTGCCAGGGACCGTATGAAAGCTGGGTACGAATACAAAAAATACACAGTCTGATGACTGGGGGACACACGAAAGGAGCTATAAAGGGGGAGGAGCAATATCCAATATGGGGACATGGTAGAAAAGTCAGAGATGTCTCACAGCAGTGCAACCAGGTGAGATGTTCTGAACCAGGTTCCCTCCTTCAGTGGAGGTTGGGGAGTTCATGGCTCCATCCTCCAATCAGAGGGACAGAGATGATACTTCATCTCCCATCTCTGCCTTTGCCTGGCTGGACCCATACCTGGAATGTACCTCTTGTCGCCTTTTACCTAAATGCTTTCTTCATTTAAAAAAAATTAATGTATTTGTTTTTAGTTTTCAACATTCATTTCCCCAAGTTTTAAATTTTCTGCCCTTCCCTCCCTCCCCAAGATGGCCTGCAATCTGATATAGGCTCTACATATACGTTCCTATTACTCATATTTTCACATTAGTCATGTTGTATAGAAGAATTTTAATGAATGAGAGAAACCATGAGAACGAAACAAAACAAAAGAAAGAAAACAGTCTGCTTCACTCAGCATTCAGACTCCATAGTTCTTCCTCTGGGTGTGGATGGCATTTTCCATCATGAGTCCTTTGGAATTGTTTTAGGTCCTTGCATTGCTGAGAAGGGTTGAGTCTATCAAAATTAGTCATCACGCACTGGCTGTGACTGTGCACAATGTGCTCCTGGTTCTTCTCGTTCCACTCAGCATCAGTTCATCTAAGTCTTTCCAGGTTACGATGAAGTCCGTATCATCCCCATTTCTTACAGCACAATAGTATTCCATTACATTCACACACCACACCCTGTTCAGCCATTCCCCAGCTGATGGGCATCCTCTCAATTTCCAATTCTTTGCCACCACAAAAAGAGCTGCTGTCAATATTTTTGAACGTGTGTGCCTTTTTCCCATTTGTGCGATCTCTTTATGATGCAGCCCTAGCTGCTGCTGGGTCAAAGGGCATGTACATTTTTAGAGCCTTTCGGGCATAATTCCAAATTGCTCTCCAGAATGGTTGGATCAGCTCGCAGCTCTGCCAACAATGAATTTACCTAAATCCTTTCTTAATCCCCCAACTGACGGTGCCTCCATCCATAAATTTTCTCTATCTTTACAGAAACATGTCTCGCCTACCTCTCAACAGAATGAAAGCTCCTTGAGGCTATGACCTGTCTCACTTGCATCAGTATGTCCCCAGCACCTACCGAATGAGGTACACAGTAAGCGCTTAATAAATGTTTGATGATTGAGGAAGCTATTTCCTCATCTGTAATATGGCATATTACTACTCATCCTTCTCACAGGGGAGTTAGAAGGGAAGTGCTTTCCTCGAAAGTGCTATGGGAAGATGAGAAGTGGAGCAGACGCCCCTCCCCTCCCCCCCTCCCCTCCCCCAACGCAGCACTAATCACACCTATACGAAACCCTCCAGAAGGACCTAACACGCACACACAAAAATGGCAAACCGCTGCAGCATCTCTGCCAAGAAAACTCCGAAGGGGGTCACGAAGAGTCAGACACGACTGAAAAACGACTAAGAAAATCCAGACTTTAACGCCAGCTCCTGATGGCTCTGAGGAGCACTGCCTGATTCTGAGGGGTCAGAAAAATGGACACAACCATTCTCATCAGCACATGTGATGAAGAACTCCAAATGCGGCACCCAGTGTCAGCTAACACCATCCACTGGAGACTTTTAGCACCAATGGTGGTGAGGAAACATAGAAAATGCTCACAATCCAGGTGGATCATTTGAGGATGTCAAGCCATGAAATCTTTAAGAAAATTGGTTTCACGGTGTTTTCATAATTTAATCTAATTTCCTTTCTCCTGAGGAATTTGGCAGGAATTCTAAAAAGAAAATATGGTAAGATGAACGGTGATGAGTTCTCTGCATCATAAATATTTTCTGCCACCTTCTGCCTTCCTACCATAGATGGAGATTTATTTTAAACATTTAGAAGAGACCCAAACCATCTTCCAATGCTCCTCAGTTCTTTTTGAGCCACCAAAGTGAAATGCACCACTGCAATGGCCCCCCAGGTCAAGGATTTAGATGGAAGAGACCTCAGCAGCCACTGAGACCCTTAATTTTATAGATGAGCAAACAGAGGCCCAGGTCGATGAACCAATTTGCTTGTGGTCATACAGGCGGCAAGCCTCAGAAGTGGAATTTGAACTCAGCTCTTTTGACTGTCTCTCCTCCCCTCCATATATCATGCAGAGCCCTCCTCACAGCAAGTTCTAGCGATGTTTCTGGATACTGTCCTGGTTTTCCACATTTCCATCAAGTGCATGGCTCCTGAAGGCTAACTCAACTGGAATGCTAATTGCAGTGAAGGCAGATGCTAAACATCCTGAGGCCAAGGGTCAGCAAGTAAATGAGGTAAAACTTTCAGACTCCAACTTACCAGCGTGGATTTATGACCAGAGAGCATCTGGGACAAAAGCTGGGCTTCCACAGGGGACACGACTTCTATGAAAACAAAGCTGGGATACCAAGCAGGAGACTCGAGGCTTAATTTGGCCTGGGTCCATTTTCAGAGCAGACAAAGAATGTAGCTGAACAGCGCTCCTCCTTCACTCTCAAAAGATAAATATGACTTTGTAAACAGGTTGAGCTTTTAAAGGAGGCTCTGGGGACCACAATTCAGCAGACCCTGCGTCCAGAGCACAAAGGAACCTCAGATGCCATCTGGTACGACCCCCTCGTTTTACAGATGACGAATCAAGGCCTGGAGTGCCTGAAAGCACACCACAGGAAGTGTCAAAGGCACAGTGGAGTGGACAGTAACCGTTCCCCAGTGACTGTCTTTGCAATCTGCATTGATGGAGGGGCTAAACGCATCGATAAAATACGATTCTAGAAGAGGAAGACTCATGTTTTGAAACAAACAGAATTGACTGACTGTTAACACAGAAGTTTGGCAGAAATTCATCAGTGGCACCAAAAGCGGCATATGCATTATTTCTAGATATAATGGCCGACAGTTCCCATGCCGAGCTCAGAGCCTGTCTTTTGCCTACTTTTGTACCCTCAGAACTTAGTGCAATACTTGACCCAGCCGGCCTTAATCAATGTTTATTGATTGGAGCCACTGCATTACCAAATCCTGCTCTTTCCTCCAAAACCCTGCTCCACTTCCACAGCCCAGCTCAAGCCCATCTCTTCCTCCTCCCAGACTACTACAATAACCTCCTCACTGGTCTCTGTCCTCCATGCATCTTCCTAATGCACAGGTATCGCTCCTTGTGCCAATGGCTCCTCATCGCTAACAGGGTAAAATGCCCAGCCTGAGGTCTCCCACCACCTATGTCCAGGCTACCTTTCCAAGCTTATTTCACATTGCTCCCCTTTTGGTTTGCTATGTTCAAGGCAAACTGGACTGTCAGCTCTCACTATCCCTTTAGGAAGGGCTATGTAGAATGGCCAACCACTTTTGGCCTACGAAACCAGCTTCTTGATATCACAACAACCGAATAAAGACATAATTTTTTATCATAATCAACAGTTATGAGAGAAGAGACAATTTCCTTGAGGGGATTTAGTGGGAAAGAAGCCAACTGCAGTCAGGAAAACCTGGGTTCAGGTCTCACCTCTGACACATCCTTCTCATGCCCATACCAGGCTATGTCGAATGGAAAAGTGAGCCACATTCTCCCACGTAACGGGTACTTAGAATCATTTCCCCTTTGATAGCTGTGATCTCATCCCCATGGACCTGTCCATTGGTGGACGGTGACCCATTCCAGTCTGCCCACCCTCTGCCCCTAGTGGTCAGCCCATAATGGTGTTTCACAGATGCTCACTGGATTGATTTCAGCAGACTCGAGGAGTCCACAGTCTGAAAACAACGACCCAAGCTTGGATAACTACAGCACCACATTCATGACGAGAGCACTGGAGAGAACCAGAACAAAGTGCTGGGTTGGGTCCAAGAAAGAAAGCCTGCATTTAAGGCGAGGGAGAGACATCATTTTCATTGCAGAACTTCCCGATTCCTACCCAGCCAGGAGGGATCCCCAGCCTCAGCTAATGCTTTAGCTCAGCATTGGAGGACCTCAGCCAGCCACAACTGCGGTGGATTCTGGATCCCTCCAGTACGTACCGCTTCCTTCCCCCAATCACTACGTTAATTTTGTCCATATCCTTATTGTACCTATCTGTAAAGATGTATGTTCCTGGTACAGTGCATGTCCGCCCCGCTAATTCTCTGCTTTTTGTGATGATAGACCCCCTTTATACTTGTAAACATTAAGGCCCTGCCTCCACTCCATACCAAAAGGCCTTTTGTTCATGTGGATTACATCTATCGATCTTTGCTATATTAGAAATGAAAACATCTTAGTATCATCATGAAAGTGTTTTGGGGACACCAAAGCTTCCCTTGTTCTCAGAGCACTGTTTGCCTCCATGTGTTTTCAGGGAACATTAATAATGTTAGACAGGATATGTTTAAGGTGTCAATACATCAGCAATTATTACATAACACTCAACCGAAAGAAATTTGTTAATACTTTATTAGTGTAATATTTTTCAGCTTTCCTAATGGACAGAACATAATGCAAACTCCAAATAAAAATTTTACTTTTTTTTTTCCAGTTCAATAAATGACTGACATTTTGATTGAAGTTTGTTCTTTGCTCAAGGGGAGTAAGTACTGATAGAACAAGGAGGCACACAGTTGACAGTGACTGTTCAGACACACGCACAAGGCATCTTCACCAGCTCTATCCTTAAGATGTGCTCGGCAGAGTTTGCCCTTGAAACATGGCGGCCATTCTCCCCCAAGCAAAATTTACCAATGCAAGAGAATTTTACAAGGAGTACAACATGTCAGACTTTTAAAACAAGTCTTTAAATAAACAGATGCAGCAACAACGGAATGCAAGTTGTTGGGTTAAGAAGACAGTTTAACCTATGTCTCAAAACATTAAAAATTCATTTATTTTACAATTATTCAAATTCACATGCGTTAAATGAAAATATTGCACAAAATTAAATTTTAGATTGTGGAATTTAAATAGTTAACTTTTTAAAAAGTTGGTACACATTATGGTAGCACTTAAAATTAACTGTTTAATTATAGCAAACACCAGCAGCACAAGCTTGAGAACAAACCAACTGAAGTATCTTAAAAACTTTAATATTCCTTCAAAAGAAAATTAAGGCTAATCAAGTGCATTTTTTGGTCAATGGCACAATTATTTCAGCATCTATTGAGAACAACCAAATACTAGAATATGTCCAAGTGCTGTATTTTAATTATACATTTTTCTCCAAGGTAACAGAACACAGAAGTTGGCAGGGAGGATTTTTCTCTATGTTTGATCGTGTAGAGTCTTAAAGACAGAACAGCAACAACAAAAACCAAATTAAGAACCTCAAAGAGATTATTTTCGATAGCTCTTGCCCAAAGGCACCACTGACTTTAAAAACCGTTATTAGGAAATTAAATATCAGAAGACACAAATCTTCTTTCATATATATATATATATATGTATATATGTATATATTTATAGATGCACTAATGCAATGCCTTTATGAATGTGGTACACTGTACTTGATTTGTGGACTAAAGATGTTAACACATAGCTGGACCAAGATACCTGAAGATCTCTAGAATTTTAGCACGACCATGGTTCTTTCTGAATTCCAGAATACAAGTCTCTTTAGAGAAGATGAACCTGCTTTAGCCCGACTAATATTATCTAATATTCTTTCTCTGAAAATACTACCTATAAATTCTTTAGTAAAAATTGACTCAATTTATTCAGAAAAAACTTTTGGCGAGATTAGTACCCAGGTTCTCTTTGGGGGCAGGGGGTGCTTTATACTGACTTTAGACACCATTTTTCTATGGTGACCTATATCTCTCACATATAGAGAGTTTATCTTTCACACACTGTACACACTGGGCTATTTTGAACAGTCTTTCATTTGTACAGAACTGAACTCACTCTTATATTTTCAAAACAATCACAATGACAATGGGCAGGAGAGGGCATGAAAGTCATTTTTCTAGTGGCCAAGTCAGTCCTTCCTATGGATGGACACATTTCATCAATCATTATTTTAAAGCCTTGGGAGGAAAACCCAACGATCTTAGGAAAAGACAACCTACTACAAGTCCTCAGGAGTTCTCTCTTTCAGGGCATTTCATTTATGCAGTTTTGAAGACAAGCAACATAGGTGAACTCCCACATACTGCAAGTGTGCATGATGACATCAGCAATAAACATGATTATTATGACAAGTATTTAAAGAAAGGCTTCATTGTGTTAATAGGCTTAAAGCAGATTCCAAGAGAGAAAAAGAAAATCAACATGGGGTGTTTTCTCACCCTTAAAGCTTTCAAATAACTGGGCCTTGGATGCCTAGACCCTTTCTCTTAGCTGGAAATATACACATACATACATACATACATACATACATACATACATATATATATATATATATACATACATACATATATATTGCTGTCACCTGGGGGCTTGATCCCCGCCAGGATCTTGGCTCAGTGATCTGGTAAGTAGCTTCATGCTCATAAGCTCGTAGTGTTAAATATTTTTAAAAGAAAGACATAAAAAGAACTTCTCCCTCCCCCATTCTCAGTTGATGGGAACATGGATATTTGCGCAGGAGCATCCCTCATGGCAGAAATGAAGAATCCCGGTGGAGAAAATGGAGCATAAGAAAACTCTGAACTATTCAGAGGCCCCCAAAGAGTGAAAGTACACATTTGCTTCTTCATAGTATAGAATTATTTCAGGGAATTAAAGGGATAGACTGAGGGATTTTTGTAGGGCTTTTTTAAACTTTACATTACACAAAAAATAAAAAAAATATTTAAAAAAATATTATAGTTGTGTTTTCATTCTTTATTTTTATCTATGTACATTGTGGTGGATTTAGGAATTTGTATATTTGCATATGACAAATGGCGTTCATTAAAAATCTTTTTTGGTGAGTAGCAAACCTAGTAATCTAACCATGGTAAGTGAAACTCCAATCGATTAAAATGAGAAGAGAATAACTTTTTTGCCAAGTGAGGGTTTTTATGTTTCCATTTTCAGGACCAAATATGCATGGTGTTTCTTCTAACAAGCTATGCTGCTGTGTCCCCTGGGGCAGGTGGCCCTTTGGGCACCCCCACTGGCCTAGTGGAGACAGGGGGCCTGCAGCCCTTTCCAAAGACGATGGCATCTGAGCAGGCTTCCTTCTCCATCCCAACAGGACCAGTCCATTGGGTCGGCAGGCCACCAGAGCTCATGAGGGCCCTTCAAGCACATCCTACACATAAAAGGGACACTCTGCTCATTCCTCTGAATAACAAATACAACTGGATTCTAACATTACCCAGTTTTATTTCTTCACATCACAAGAGTATAGTTAATTAGGGTGAAAGAATCAGATTTCTTAACCGTCAGTCCATGCTTTGGGGAGCACTGTGTTCTGTAACATTGCTTTCACAGGGCAATGCCTCCCTCGCAGGAATGCTGGCCTAGACCTCAACAGTTCTAATGCAGAACAGAGCGCCCTCCCCCCAAGCCGCCCATTGCACAATCTCCCAGCGCCCAGACAAGAGGCCACTCCTCATGGTGAGCCCCTCCCATACGTACTCTCTGGCGCACACGGCTGGATGAGGCTTCCTCGGTCAGACACGCCGACGCCCATCTGCCTGCGGCGGTCCCGGCGGGACGATGGGTGAAGATGAGCAGAACCCCAGGTCTCATGGATGTACTAACGGGCTAACGTGCGACACTACAAGACCGGAGCAGACCCCAGGGCCAGGAGGGACGCCCCGGAGGCCCTGCCCAGAGTCCGTCCCAGACAAGCCGGCCCTGGCTTCCGTCTGCAGGGTCACCTCTTCTGCAGAGAGGGCGGCGGCGCTGTCTGCAGTCTCCGCTTGTACTTCCTCATCTGCTTGGACCGCGAATGCAGTTTGTTGAAGAGATCGCGGAGTTTATACTGAGGAAACAAGGTTTCTAGGAAGCCCTCCAAGAAGACGTAGGCCATCCTTTTATTCAGCTGGCTGTGCTGGAACATCTCGAAGACGCGCAGAATGCCTTTCCGCGTGGTCTCGGCCCCGATGATGTGCTTCAGTTCATCTACGGAGAAGAAGCAAGATTCACTTTTAAAAATCAAAGACACGAACCTACTTCCTAAGCTACTCCCAATAAGCTAAGCACGAGCGCTCCATTCATTCAGGGACTTAACACACAGGAGAACCTCGTGAGCCCCAGGACCTGTGCCAGGCACCATGGAAGATCCAGAGGCATACGGCTTGATTTCGGCCCTCAGGATGCTAACGGCTCGAGCGACAAGACATGGAAGACTACCATCACCCCTATCGGAGTGCTACAAGACCCCAAGTGGGGCTGCAGACATTAGGAAGAAGAAAGAACCATCTCCTTGTGGGGGGTTGTAGGAAGGCTTCATGGAAGAGGTGAGTCTGACCAGGGGAGATGGAGAGCAGGCCACCAGGAAGAAAGAACAGCTGAAGCAAGAGAAGGGGAGGTGAGCAGAGAGGGAGGCCCATCTGGGGAAGCAGGACCAAACCCATCTGGCTCCAGCACCAGCTTACTGGAGCGGCAATGGGCCTGGAACAGACGTTGGGACCAGAATGGATATCTGCGCTGGATGTGAAAGGCAACGAGGAGCCACAAAAGGTTTCTGAGTGAGGGAATGACATGGCCAATGCAGCACTTTGGAGGAGACTGAGAAGCAATCTCCTAAGGTGGGAACCAGTGGGATCTGGACCTGGTGGAGGCCACTCACAGGGAGGCTCAAGAACACTGTGCTCTTGGCAGGAGAGCCAAAGGCAACAGACTGGGCATGTACATGGAGCCTGGAATGCAAAACAGTGAGTGTCCAAGGGTGTGGGAGGTGACAGGGAGGGAAGGTCCTAGGATATCTAAAAAGGGACACAGTAAGTCCTGAAGAGAGAAGAAAGGAGGGAGGGAGGGCGTGAGGGAAGGAAGGAGGAGGCAGTTTCCAAAGTTAAATGGAAGATGAAGAGGTTTTGCACCACCTTGTTGTGAGGTACAATTCCCCCCATGACATGTAACCTCCCAGCAAGGAGGCCACCAGCTCTCTCTTGGCTTCAAAGCCCCCTGACTTTGTCCTCACTAAGCCATGGAGACGAATGAAGAGTTCCTAACTCCTAGGATTCTTTTTTGGTTCAAAGTACAAAATGAAAAGTAAAGGCAGTAAAGACATCTATTTGATCATTTTTTAAAGAACGTTGGGAAAATTACATCTCATTCAAAGGTGTGAGCCAATGCATTATTGTAAAAACCTGAAAATACTAGTTAGAAACATATAATAATCTGTTTGTTACCCATGAAATACTCTTTCATTCCAATTTCTACTAGGAAAAAGCACAGGGAAAAATTTAGATAACACTCTCCTAGGACCCCTTGGAGACAATGAGAAATGACGAGGGGCTAAAGCAAACCCTCAAGAGGCGATTGCAGAAAACGTCATTATTTTGAACTAAAATCTTGTCTGAATGGGCAAACGTTACTTGAAACTACAATTGTGTTGGTTTTGGGTACAGACAGTAAGAAATTAAGCTGACAAAGGCCTGCCGAGCTGAATTCCTTTGGGGAGACCCTCTTTAATGGACAGATTCACAAACACCTGGCTAGTCATATACCTCTATGTAGATGGATCTTTTTAAGGTGCTTGAAAGTTTGTTTTTAATTGGATTAGATATTTTCTTCTTTATCATAAAGTCAGAATGAATTCTTCAGATCTTTCTCCCCCATCTTGGCTGGTGGGCCCTTCCTCCCAGACAGTTATGCCTCCAGAACCCCCACAGAACTGTGAGACAGGTCACCTGGTCAATGATGTCACTGACCATTCTCTTCAATGCTACAGCTCAAAGCCCATCCTGTGTCCCCACAAAACCAGGCTGGGGTGAGATACAAAGTAGGAAGGCGCTAGTGCACACACTCATAAGATGCCGCACCGCCTGAGGGAAGTCCTAAAGGAGCCCAGGAGGCTGGCTACTCACCAGGCATTATCTCGAGAAGCTTTGTTTTACCCGCGACTCGGGTTCTCATCCTGATAGCCTTGTCCCTACATGGCACAGTCTCCGCTAAAATGCCATTTGGCCAAAAGGCATCCCTATTCAAAAACAAGGGGAACAAAAATGAATGTCTAAGAACATTGCTAGCTCCCCCAAAGTACCCTAAGCCATCTTATAAAATATAGACAAATATCCACACAAGGAGAGACAATCCATTGTCGTGTGCATGTGTGTGTGTCTGTGTGCATGCATGTGTGTGAGTACATGCATTTCAATGTTCCTTGCGCTGCTACTAGACTCTGGTAAGAACAGCCTGGGAAGGCAGAAAAGCCTTAGAGTATCCCTGCCCTTGAGAGGCTGACAGACAAGCCGGCAGGGAACATGGAGGTGTGTGTTGTCTTGTCTATATACGTATCTGAACTTGCATGCACTCACGGCCAGGTGCCAAAAGAAGGGGTCAGGTCACATCTGTGGTGTCATTCCCACAGAGTCTTCTATGTGAGAGCATGAAAAAGGGGTTTGGTCACGTGGGCGTGGACTCAGAACATGCTGACATGAGGTGGAATCTGAAGATGTCCATCTGCCATCAAGGACAGGAAGAGGCCATCCCACTTCTGGGATGGACAAACTTCATGCCACAAAATCTCTCTTCCAGTTGGGCTAAATTCACCCTGACCCTGGAGATCAGTGTCCTTTCCCCCAAGACTGATCTTTACAATGTGCAGCTATCAAAGGTCATCATGGGAGATCATCTCTCTCCTCCCTTCTCCCCCAAGGATGTGGTGCTCAGAACTACAGATCACAGGGACCATCTGATCCAAATTTCTAGTGCTACAGATGAGAAAGCTGAGGCCTGGAAAAGTCAAGTGATTTGTTCAAGGTCACAGAGCTCTATAGTAGGTGGCAGAGCTAAGGACTAGAACCCAGGACCTATGACTTCATACCCAACACTTAATCCTGCTTCCAGAAGATGATCAAGAGGGGGCTCTTCAGTCCTTCCTTTGGAGGCAGTCAAACCTCAGGACAGTGCTTCCTATGGGCTATCTCCAGAGAAGAGCTGGGGAATGTCTCTAGAGCCTAACATTCAAGCCCTCTCCAAGCTGGGCCCCAACCTCCCTTGTCAGTATATTTCACTTTGATCCCTTCTATGGACTTGGCGCCCCACTCAAACCAGACAACTCACTGTCTCAGAAGCTTCCTACCTCTGGGCCTTTACACACCATCCCCCTTTCCTCCAACATGGCCTTCTCACTTCCTAGCTAGAAAGACTCCTGCTATGAATGTCTCAGGCCCTTTTGAGCTTTCCTAGACTTTCATCATATTTTAAATTGCATCACACACTGACTCCTGTCCACATCTCACAGCCTACCCTGCACCACCAACCCTGAGAACAGGGTTTGAGCACCGTTCTGTATCCCCAGCATCTTGCCCAGCCCTTGGGCTTAATTAAGACTTGTTGCTTAGGGAGAGGAAGCTCTGTGGCTGAGCCCACCCTGACATGGCCTTTTTGGGCCACCATCCTGAAGAGGCTCTGTGTTCCATAAGCCCCATGCTATGGGTGCATCCTGTTTGGGCTCAGCTCTTTGGAAATTACAGAGGCAGACAGAAAGGGGAGTGTGAGAAGGCAATATGATGAGAAAGCAATTTCTGTGTGTCACCTGAAGAGAGATATGTCCTTTCTCAGGATGGACTGGGGAATAGGGAATGGGAAGGGAGACTCAAAAGAATTTTGCAAACTTCCAAATTCAAAATGGGGAAATTTTCAGCGCTCTCTAAGAAAGGACTTGGGAGTATCTGAGGCTTTGAGAGTTCCAATCGATTAAATATATAGACACCAATACAAATTCAAAACATTCCCAACAAAGCAAGGATTTACTGACTCACCAATCTGGGTTTCTCTATGCCCCTTCTCCAGGACTGTGAATGAGCAAAAGAATCCCTGAGCATGTGAAGTGAACCAAAGACCCAAGTGAACCCATGACCCTGAGGCACCATTCAGCCAATGTTTCCACAAGTTCAATCAAGCGGGTATCTGTACACTCTTCCCATCGGTTTTAAAGCAGGGATGCACTTAAGAGAAGTGAATGTTCCAGTGTTAAGTCTTAGAATTCTAATGACTAATGTAAATCAATGTCATGACCAGGGAAAGACCAACACTGAAAGTTATCATTAAATTGAAATGACAGTCATTTTCCTCCTCTGCCAAAAACCAGAAACAACCACCCCCTAAAAAGCCCAGAGGAAACCTCAACTTGCTGTCCCTGACACTGAAGAATAAAGCCCCTGAAGATGGTTTCTCTGAGAGGAGACAGCGCTAGATGTGGAATCAGAGGACGCGGACACAAGTCCTGGCTCTGACACTTACTAGCTGTGTGACCATGGGCAAGTCGCTGCCTTTTCCCCCCTCTGAGAATCAGTTTCCCCATCTGCAAATGGGGAGAATAACAACTTGAACTCTCTAATTCACAAGACTGTCATAAGGAAGGTAATGAGAACGAGGAGCTGTTCTAATAACCGCGCTGCACTTTTAACGCCCCAAGATCTTTGTGAACAATACCTGAAACGTTTGACAGAATCAGCAACTTGCTCAGGTGAAGTCATCCAATCCACATGGTCAACGATTTTTCTGAAAATAAAGAAACTTCAGTGAGCAATCCCATGACCAGAAAAACAGCAAGCAGCAGCAGAAGAAACAGTTCAACGTGTGAAATGCTGATGCATCTTCCAGGGGTGGGGCGGCAGGGGGAGCTAGGCCACAGAATGCCCCCTGCCCCGCCCCGGGGGCTCCTGGCTGCTGAGGGCACTACCTATTGATGGTGTCTCCATAGGTGGCTCTGATGAGCTGCTGCAGGAGATTTTTGATGTTTCTTCGCAGCCATTGATTTCTCTCCTTTAAGTCAAAGACTTCGTCCATGAGGAGCAGCATGACTCGAAGAGGAATGTTATCATCCACCTCACAGAAGGAAAAAAAGGAAGGGAATTATTACTCGGCCCAGAACGTTCCTGGTGGCTCCGGGGCTTCTCTGTCTGGCAGCGCCTCTCTAGGGCGAGGGCGGCGTCAGACTTTGTGTTCCGGGGCCCAAAGATCACTGCAGATGCTGACTGCAGCCATGAAATGAGGACAGCTAGGTCACACCTGGACAGCAGACTAAAAAGTAGAGACACCATCCTGCCGACAAAGGTCTGAAGAGCCAAAGCTTTGGTTTTTCCAGTAGTAACGTATGGCTGTGAGAGGTGGACTACGAGGAAAGCTGAGTGCAGCAGAGTCAACACTTTTCAATTGTGGTGCATGCAATTGTGTGTGTTTAGAAGACTTTTGAGAGTCTCTTGGACAGCAATGAGATAAAATCAATCAATACTTAAAGAAATTAATTCAGACTATTCACTGGAACGTTAAATACTGAAGGTTAAATATTTGGCCACATAATGAGAAGATAGGACTCACTGGAAAAGACCCTGAGGCAGGGAAAGATTGAAGGCAAAAGTTGAGAAGAAGACAGCAGAGGATGAGATGGATAGAGAGTGCCACGGGAAAAATGAACATAAGCTTGGTCAGACTTTGAGAGCCAGTGGAGGACAGAAGGGCCTGGCACGCTGTGGTCCATGGGGTCCCAAAGAGGTAGACAAGACGAACAACTTAACAACAACAAAGACAGGTCGACTCATGTCGCAGCCTACTTCCTCATCAATAAAACGGGACGATGATACTTGCACTACTGACCACGCAAAGTAGCTGGAAGGAAAGTGCTTTGCAAATCTTAAAGCACTACATAAATGTGAACTGCCATTCCTATCGGTATTACCATTAAGATCTCAGCCCTTCTCTTCCCTGCATCAGTGTTATGATCCAAACACTGCAGAGACAGGATTCACAAGAAAATGAAGGCCTGAGTCATTTCACTGCCATGCTCAGAATCTTGTTTTCTTTTTGGACACAAACCTTCGGATCTCCACGCTGACTGCTGGTCTCGTCAGCCACCAAGTTTTCTGCTAATTAGGCCAAGAAGGTTCTGCTCTATTCTAACACATCAAATACACAGGACATCCCTGTAGTCATCTGTAGTCATCTCCACATGCATACCTCCCTGCCTGTACTCCATATGTGCCTAGTCATGGACAGGGTGTCTCTCCCAAGGTGCTGGGAGCTTCCTGTGGACATTTCTTGCCTTTCTCTGTATCTCCACATTTAGCACAGTGTCTGGCACGCCGTAAGCACTTAATAAGCCTTCCTGACTGCCTACCAAAGGCCAGTACTATTTATCATCAAAATAATTTATGAGAAAAGAGAAACTTAATGGTAAGCATGAAGACAGCAAAACTCATCTGCAAATTATTTTTCAAGTCAACAGCTAAAAACACTGGGAGGAAGAAATCACTTACATTGTCATCGAGCTGGGCAGAGACGCGGCAATGTTCAGGATCAGAATCTGTCTTCTGAATTAAAGGAGGCACCTAAGAGGAACATTAAAAATAAATAAGTATGCTGAAGAGCACAATGTAACAAAAACAAACAAAGACAGAGAAAGAACACGCTACAAAAACAACAGAATTAAAGAATGTCTCATGGATAGAGCAGACATTTGTTCTTGTAGAATCTGGGCCCTACTTACAAAGAGAACATTACAAAACCCAGTAGCCATCAAACAACATCTTTAAGATTACCCTTGTCACCACAAACGGGAAACAAAAACATTCATACAGTTTGAAGCACACATCACTTGATGACTGAAAAGCAGCTAAGCTCCCAGACAGTTTTAAAATAGAAGACACAGTAATGACGTTTAGATAGTATTTTTAATTAGTTAAATGCCCACTGAGAGGTGGCTGCAGGGCAGCAGAGATAGCTCAGCTTTGTTTCTACACAAGTGTGGGTTGATTCACTGGTCCAGACCAAACTCTGAGGGATGACGTCAGCCTCTGAGAGAATGGACTGGAGGAGGGGAAGACATGGAGGAAGTCTAATAGGAATTTAGTTAATGACTCAACACTGGAGATTAGAGATCAGCCTATGTGCAGGACTCAGGTGCAAAGAAGTGGGAAATGAAGCCAGAAGGACAGGTGAGATTGTCCAAAGAAAGAAGGCCTTGAGCAGACCCTTAGGGGATGCAGAACCATGCCACTGGGTCACTAAATAGGAGAAGGAGGAGGAGGTTAAGTCAATTCTAGCAATACTTATTAAGCACCTTCTTGTATACACTAGAGAATCCACTGTCTTCCAGATGTATGGGATCTAATGGGGGAGATAAAAGCACAAACCCAAGTCTGATACAAGGTAGAAAGGGGTAATGTCAAAGGAGAGGTCAAAGCTCTGGCGAGACCTTCAAGAGTGAGGCCTGCCTGCGTTCATCTCCTCCTCCGATGGATGGGTGAAGAACACCCTTTCCTCCCATGATGCAGCGAGCACTAATCCCCACCTTCACTACTTCTCAGCCATGGTCTTCAGGGAGGACCAAGCCTTCATCCTGGTGTTTTCATGGCTTATGGGTAGCAGGGAAGCTTTCAAGGCTGCTGACCTAATGCCAGTCTGCCTGACTGGCTCAATACCTTTTCCAATGATCTATTTCCTGAATAACATACTTTATTTTCCTTATAGGTTCATAGAATTTAAAGTTGGAGGGGACCTTAGAGGACCACCTTGTCCTATTTCACACCTGAAACCCGTCCAAGTGTGTAGAACCCACCGAGGCTGGCATTCTACCAGCAGGATCCTGGAGAATCCAGCATCACCTCCACACCCTGATACAGCATCAGAGGAGGACTTTGTGGAAGCAAACATTTTTTAACAATAATTCATTAATAATAAATTCAAATTCAAATATGGAAACTGGAAATATATTAAGACAGCTCCTTCCACGAACTCAGATCACTGGTATGCCTCACAGTTTCGTGGGACTGACAAACTCTGAAATACATTTATGGTGAGAATGCAGCAATACCAAGACTGATGATAGAGAAAGGCTCTTTTGTCAAATGGCAGTCAGACTGCGGCCTAAAATGTGAGAATTGACTGGGATTAATATGATCAGAATGAAGACTAGAATATAACTGTCATAACAGCACTTAATTATTGTACAATTAATTCTGGTAAGTCTATGACTAAAAAATGTATAACTTAATAGCAGAATGGATTGAAACAGTGAATTTTGCCATTTATTATTATCCTCTGGATAATAAAATGAACAGCAGACTATCACAGGGGGACCAGAGTCTAGAAGCCGGCGCCAAAACTCCAAAAAAGCTGAGTTCAAGCAGCAACTACCTACTTCTCCCAGTAAGTCACTTTACTCTCTTACTAAGTAAACAGAATAGCAGCTGGTCTCCCCCAGCAGAGGTTTCCTTAGGAGGAATCCTCCACACTAATGAAGTCACAGGTCTGGATAAAAAATGTATTAACATGTCTTCTTATTTTTTCATAGAAGAAATTAAAGAATAAATAAGGAAACGAAACAGATGTCTTGCATGAAGATTATCCTAAAATACTGATCTGAGAAAAGCCAACTTGTAGAAATATTGTCCAAAAAGTACTCTTACCTTGAAAAATGATTGCTTTATGTCTTGTCCTAATCTCTCTGACATTTTGCCCATGTTGTCTGACATTTTCGTCATGCCCTCCGCCAAGCTATCAGGAAGAGATTTAACTGCATTTGAAACGTTCCTCATAGAATTGCGAAGTGGATTTACAAAGGTGTCCATCTAAACGGGAGCAGAGAATACAACGTGACTTTCTCCTCTCCTGCGTTTTCACTTCCAACTAAGAAGCCTGGTGAGATACGTTACAGTCATTAATTAACTTCCCATACCTTTGCTCCAAGACTCATATGTGACATAAGCTGGAGGTGAGCTTCCCATTGCAAATATACACAGTGTAAACATTTTGAAATGGGGAACAATTATCTTTACTTGGTCTTCAGTATATATTTTGCTAATAAGTACAGGCCAAACGCTGTGGGGTCTATTTTGCATTATGCCAAGGTTTTACTATTTAATCAAAGAGACTGTAACATGTTTATAAGGCTGAAAATTCTGTAATCATTTTCACAAAAGAAAATTCAATGTACAACTTCTTCTCTATTACTTCCTGGAAGAAGACTTGGAAATTATAACTGATGATGATGATGAAATTAACATTCACCCCGATGACACAATGAAAAGTGAACAAATGGGCCTGGAGTGGACAAATACAGTAAGTGCGCATTTATCTGAAATTGAAACAGAAGGTTCCAAAAATAAAGATAAACACAAAGAATGGCTCGAAAACTAGTCAAGATCAGGAATATATTGTAAAAATAGACAACCTGAAGGCTACGGCACCGCGTCAGTTTGGAGTCACGTCCACTCTTCCCCTTGGGCAGCTCTTGTCCTATACAGATGATTTCATTTTTCAGAAAGTAAAGAAAACAAAAAGGAGAATCCATGTGGCCTAAAGTGGAACCAACTGCTAAGAGTGGATGAGGAAGCAGCAAGAAGCTTACAACTAGTAATCGTGAAACAAGAACTGAAATTCATGGGTTAACAAAGTACTTGACAGACATTATGTGATCACCCAAAGCCACCCTCTAACAAAAGCCTTCAGGTCCCCTCTGACTGTGGCCCTCCTGCGATTCTGCCACCACTGGAATCGACACTGTGCTGGGTGCCGAGGGTTAGTATATCCCATACACAGATATCCACTTAATAAACTGAGTTAGGTTCAGGAAAACCTCGAAGCAGCGGAGGGTGCACAAGCCACGGCTATGAAATCACAGATTTCACACAAGCATCGAATGCACTGTTTTCTACACTGGCCACTCCTCTGGGAGTCCAACTCCAGGCCTGCGGGTTTCTCTGGGGGTGGCATGGGGGTGGGGAGGAGGAAGAGCAGCAGCCTTGGAGTCACAAGACCCAACCTTGATCCTGGCTCTACGGGCAGATCATCGCAGGCTTTCTCCTGTCCTGCAAGAATTACGTGGAAACACAACAAAGAAAACCTTTGGCATCAGCATAATGAAGGGGTTTGTTTTGGGGACCAAATGATTTCTGCTCCCCTGTGCTCATCTTTAGGTCAATTCTCACTCTGCCTTACATGTCAAAGAGCCCAAGCCTAAAGCTAGAAGTCCAAGGAGAGCCAAAGGCAGCCGCTGACCCAAGGAGCTCGACACTGTACACAAGCAAGCTCTGAACTGGCTGACACGGGGATCACCAGCGCGAGAAGGGCTGCCTGCAGAAGGTAAGAATGAAGGCACCCAGGGAAGGCAGGAGGCAGAGAACCAGTGTCGATTCATAAAGCTGGGACAGGGTGTCACGAGTGGCCAGGGTCACCAGCTCCCACACAGAGCGGGAGGTATAAAAAGCCTGCAAGGGTTGGAAAGGATTTTAGAAGAGAGAAGATTTTAGTTTTGATTCCGGAGGTAACAGGAAGCCACTGGAGTTTACCGAGGAGAATGACGTGGTCACACCTGAGCTTCCTGGAGAACACTAATAGCAGAGGGGAGGACAGAGACCTACCAGCAGGCCACTGTATGGATGAGGGGCTGCACCAGGCCAGAGTCGGGGTCAGAGAGCCAATAAGGACATAGATCACTCCAATGGGCTGCAGTCCTCACCAAGCACTGTCAAGTGCCCAAACAGTATGAGTACTAGGTTGCCTGAAGGAGACCTCTTGAGGACACCCCTCAGTGGGGTTGGGAAGCCAAATGCTGCCCTGGGAGCAGTTTCTCTTCATTTAACAGAGTGGGGCAAGCAGAAAACTAGATCGAGTCAGAAGACCCAGACTCAAGTCTTGGCTTGGTCACTTACTCACCATGGGATGCTGGGAAAGCCACTTAAAGCTCACTAAGTTTCAGGCTCCTAACTTGTAAAAGGTTGAGTTAGTCACCTTTTCTGGGCCTTGGTCACCAAATTTCACCCAATAAGATCTGCTACCTCTTCCTGTTCCTATGGTCAACAGTCTGTGACTTCTAGACTCCCTCTCCCCACCCAGGTCCTCCACCAAAGGGCTCCCCTGTTGTCCATGGGGGTGCTCACAGGACACTGGTCGGACCAATGAGAAACCAGGGATCCATCTTCCCTCTACTATCTGAGAAACACCCCATGGCCAGACTTGCTCCACAGGGCAATGTTCTCCCTCACCCCACTTCTACTTGCCTTGGGCTGCTATGACTATTACAACTGGCAGGCTGGGACAGAAGGTGCTGCTCTCTCCATCTAATGGGATGAGCCACAGAAAGAAAGAAGCAAGGACTGGAGGAAGAAAACCAGATTTTAGAAGAATTCTGCAGCAGAGACAAGGATGGACCCTGGGGGCTGGTCACAAAGTGATATGCAAGTCAGAGCAAAGGGTACGCCTCTTCCTTCGCTGGGCTGTGCAGAGAGCTTCAATGGAGAGGGTGCCTGGGGATCCAGAGGATGAAAGGCAGTCGATGGGTACAAGACTGTAGATGTTCAAAGGCAAGAGGCAAAGGCAGAGTAGAGAATGAAAGGAATCCAGAGTTGGAACTCTGCCAGTTAGAGAAGAGGTGATGATGTAGGTGACTGTGAGTCCTGTGATAGAGAGATGAGTGAGGGGGAGAAAGGGATGACTGAAGAACTTGGGTTACAGACAGAAAGATGGGTCACTGAATTCTCTCTGGCGCTAGACCCAGAACTGAACTCAAGCTACTGGCACAGCTTGTACACCAAGGGATGATTTGTTCCCATAACATGGGACTTCTAAGGTCTCTGGTGTCCTGACACTGGATGGGTCACATCCAATGGATACGATTCCCCAACACTGGCTCCCATGCCACAATCCTGCCTTCTGGACACCTGGTGCCCAGTGTGAGCGTCCAGAAACAGGCATTCAAAGTATATGTGGCGGCTTGAATGCTGGGTTCTCAGAGATGTGCACAGAATCTCATGGATGTGCATAGGCTCTCTACTGCCTCTAATAATGCAAACCCAAACAAACACTGCTGTGCTCTTTGCCTCTCTACTAGGCACCCCTGTCCCCTCAAGCTATCTCAGACAGCATCCGTGTGCTGCGCAGGGTCACCCAAGTCCAAAGGCAAAAGGTCCCTGAAGGCTCATTCTTTACAGGGCCATGACTGAATATTCAGGTGTACAGATACCCAAGGCAGGTCAGAACCCGGAGGGAGGAGTCAATGAGAAGTAAGCAACAAACCACTCTGTCGGCTTCTTCCTGAGGATGGGCACAAAGATGTACACGGGAGGCTACAGTCTGCTGTCCTCAAAGACCTCCAGGATGCCTTCCCTGACATTATTCTGCATCAACAGAACTACAGAACCACTCCATACACACTGGCAAGCATTATATGGCCCCTGTGACCTCAACCCAAAACGCTGGCAGAAACTACCACCTCTGCCATGGACAGGGCCCCTTTACAACACTCCCAGACCAAGGTCAGCTAGGTGACACAGTGAGTAGAGCACTGGCCCTGGAATCAGGAGGACCTGAGTTTAAATCCGGCCTCAGACACGACACACTTACTAGCTGTGTGACCTTGGGCAAGTCACTCAATCCTAATCACCCTGCCTTCCCCCCTCGAAAATAAAACAAAACAACAATACTCCTGGACCTAATATTAACGTACCAAACGAAACAGGAAAAACAATAGAAAAGGGTCATCAACTAACTGCCTCTTGCAGAACACTAGAAGCTCCTTGAGGGAAGGGATGGCTTTTTGTTTTTATATTTGTATGGCCAGCTCCTTACGCACAGTCGGTGCTTAATAAATGCTTTCTATTATGGATCGCTCATTACCCTTGTAAGGCAAGCACTGTAAGTACTGTTACCTGGGCTTAAAGGTCAGCCCAAGGTGACCGAACCAGGAGTGACAAACACCAAAGTCCCTCGACTCCAAACGTGGTACTCCTTCCACAGCCATGTCCTCTAGCAGCTGAATGTCTGGTTTTAAGAAAAACTGCAGGCCCGTGGGCAGCCCTGACGAGGACGGTGGACGGTCCTGATGAGGACGGCGGACGGTCCTGATGACTTACTCTTTAGCAGCCAAATGACTTGAGAGTGGGGCTGCCTGCCCACACAATCACAGACCTTCAAGCGTAACCGGGGCCTCTGACAACATCTAGTCTAACCTAAGTCCTTTACAACATCAAGCACAAGCGGTGACCCAGCCTCTTCCTGAATCCTGACCCTCTCCCAAAGCAGCCCCTGCACTATGGGACAGCACTCATCGTTAAGAGCTTCTCCCTAACATCGAGCCTAAATAGGACTCAAGACTTGCCCTACAGGGTCCTCTTCCACATGGCATCCCTTCAGCTATCATCGGGTCCTCCTGAGTTCTCCCTCTTCCAGGTCACACGCCTAGTTCTTCAATGACGTGGATTAAAGGACCTTAGCCGTCCTGGCTGCTCTTCTCCGGCTGCTTTCCAGCCGACGCCGCCTTCTGCAGGAGGCCTTTCTCGCCCCCACTAGTGCCTTCTATGAAACTGCCTCCCACTGAGACTCTATATTTTGTCCGTACCATTGTTTCTATGTTGTCTTCCCTATTAAATGTGAGCTTTTTGAAGGCAGGGACTATGTTTGTGTCTCCCTTCATATCCCTGGTGCTTATCACAGTGCCCAGCATACAGTAAGCACTTAATAAATGCTGACTGATTGTTAATTTCTTAAAAAGGGCTGTTGTCCTTCAAACTGCAGCACCAGAGTTGTACATAACAGTCTCTCCGATGTCTGATAAAGGGCACGGTACAAAGGGCTCCTGGTAAATGATTGTGTTTACTCAATTGGGTCTTTCTAGACACTGGATACTATATTTTTGCAACCTGTGGTAATATGCTGCATATTTTCTCCCATCTTTGTATAATCTACATTAATCTTGAAGTCCAGGCCCCTGAAGAACCTATGTTCTGTTGTTTCTATAAGAACGATGCAATCGTCAAACACCACTAAAATTTCATCTTGTTAAACAGATCTGCTTGAATCGGCTATTTTTGGACTCCTTTCTTGCAATATTATTGATTCAATTAATGCATGAGGTATTCGTGGAGGGTCTTTTGGTTCCAATCTTGGAGCTCGGCAGTTCCACAGACTTTACCCTGTGCTGAGCCAATATCACAGCTATGTGTGACAGGTCCACCAACACACACTTCTTATGAGCCTTTACCACTACTCTACAAAGCAGTAGTATGTTTGTTCAGTAAGCATTCTGTAAATTTTTAACTTGTTTACTTGTAATCTGGGAACATTTATCAGTCTTATTCCTCCCTTTTGAAAAAGAAATGTTATTTCCATGGATGGCTAGGGGTGATGGGCCTCAGACTGTTCGGTTACTTGCCCCATCTACTGCCTTCCATCACAGTGAATTAAGTGGGCTACTGAAGACACGGCCCCTGCTCTCAATACCTTCTTCCTGTCATACTTTGACTTCAGGATGCCATCAAGTCCCTCGACACCTGCAGCCGTAACTGCCTCCTCATCAGTTCGGTGGTCAGTGCACCTTGTGTGGAGGGGCTCAGATTCACAAGCACCATCTTTGTCCAAAGGATCTATTGGGCTTCTTGATTCAAACTCAAAGCTATCAGTCCCTACTGTTCCCTGGATTACACTCTTATCAAGTTCAGACAAAATTCTGAAGGTCCCTGAAGATCTTTCATGAAAATCACAAAGTGGTTTTGTGTTTCGTTCTTTGGTCTGTTCTGCTTTTTTAGCCAAACCAAAGAAAGCTGGGTCAGCACTTGTCACTGACTTGTGGGGGTGCATCCTCTGGTGTCCCACATACTTCTGACATTCTGTGGCTAAATGTGCAGACAGCCCCACCTGAAAGTCTTAAAGATGGCCCATCAGAATGGAGTTTTACTTCAAATGAAACATTCCACAACCAGGGAATGAAGGTGATGGAGAGCCCCACACCCTGTATCAAGTATCCACTGAGAGGCTATTCTGGGCAGTCCCCCCTGTGACTTGAAAGCCATACCTAGCTCTACTCAGAAGAGATGTTAAAGATATTAGGGCTAGCCAAAGCCTGAAAGACACCACGCTGTATTTCAGTTCTTCTCAACCTTATTGTGTTGCTAATGTTTAAATATCAAACAGTTTTTAACATTGGCATGTGATAATTCAGTATTCTCACTACATCTGGGTCTATTCTATACAGGCTATCCCAAAAGTCTTAGGGCAGTGTTAAATGACCTTGCTTTAGTCTCTCCCAGGGGCCCTTGTGACTGTCCCACTTCTACAGTCAGCACTGTCTGGGGACATTTCTACTTTGAAGCTCTGGTGTACCTGGCCAGGAGCCCCTGGAACACGGGCTGTGCAGCTGACTTCACTGGCCTCCCTTCAAGCCACGGGTCCCGAGCAGGGCTCCCCTATAACCCGAGGCTTCTCTGACCATTTTTCTTTGTTCCTTGCCTGAGTCCTAACCTAATCAAAAGTGACTATATTGTTCTTTTCAGACTGATTTTCACTGCAGTCCTATTCCAGGTGATGCCAGTGGAGCCCAAGCTGTACTACATTCTACCAAACTCAAAAGGCTTTTGGATAGAGATACTGACTACATGTCTGTTCTCTGGCTGACTGCTCTGCCAGCCCCCTTGAGCTCCTTCCAACCTCTGCTCCACCTTTCTCTTTCTGTATTTGTATCCCCTGCACTTTGCACAGTGCCTGACACACAGCAGGTGCTTCATAAATGGTTATTGTCTACTGAGTAGGCCGGCTGGGAGTGGTGGGGTGGTGGTGGTGGTGCTTTTTTCAGGTGCCATGACTTGTGAAGACCACCTACTGACCTGCATAGTGCTAGAGATATAAGCTTCTGAAGGCAGTGCTCACATGGATGAAATCACGGCTGTGTGAAGGAATGTGGCACTCTGGCTTACCATCTTTACTCAGACAATGAGGACCACAGAGCAGAGACAGCACACAGGTGCTCACAAAAGTCCCCAGACTAAAAACTAATTGGGAAATGCTTAGCACAATAAATAAAAATACAAGAAAACATAGAGAATGGTAACACGTGGTTTTCTGAGCCCATATGTGGCCCACAGGTCTGATAACACTGTAGAGAGGAGATGGTAATGGGTCAGGACCCAAGACCACCCAGATTCAGTTTATACTTCAGGCACTGACTGTGTGACGCTGGTTAAGTCACGCAACAGCCTCAGCTTCCTCAGCTGTAAAAACTTTTGGGGCACCTTACTCGGGGCTGTTATGAGAGTCAAATGACAGCTGCCTACAAAGGCAGTGGTCAACCTTAAAGTCCACTGGGAAGGTCACCTATCACTGGTATCAGTTTCCTCAGGCAAGGGAAAGTCACAGTCAGCTTGGGCCCCCATTTTGTCCTGATATCCTCCCCAAATTCACCTCCCCATCCATGCAATTCGCCCTTCTGAGTCCTGGAGGTCAGTCACACGTGGATCCTGCCCAACGGATGGATGTGTGAACTCCTGCACGTGGGCCTCCTTCACATAAGATCACACACCACTTGAAGCAGAAATACCCGGTTGATCTACAGGGCACTGCGTGGACAGAGGGGCTAAGAACGAGGGGAGAAGATCTCCGGGGTCAGATCTGTGCACAATCTGCTCACAATGTCTTTGAAGCATCAAAGTAGGGGGTTAAGATGAAGGGAAGACCACCCCCACAGACACATATGTGTATGTACGTATAACAATTCATAAACATTTATTAAGTGCCTGCCCTCAAGGAGCTCACAGTCTAGTGGGGAGACACGAAGCAAGAGCACAGGCAGATAATACTGACATCAACAGGAGATCATTGAATCAAATTAGGTAATTCGAATTCTTATTGAAATAAAGATTGGCCTACAACAACTACCAGTTACTTTAAAACAGAACTTAAACAACAAAGGTCTCCTTAAAAGTTCCCCATTCCTGTACAGAGGAATACATCACTTCCAGCCCAGTGTCCTAAGGGCTTCTCACCTTACGAGCAAAATCCCCTTTCCCTTTGCTGTAGGCTTTGTTCTCCAGAAAGTCACACACGTAGGGAGCCAAGGCAGGGGAAGCTTTCATCATTTCAGGGGTCAACAATAACTACAAAAGCAAAATGTTACTTTAAATAAAAACAAAGTTCATGGCATTTTTACAAATCTGACAGATAGCACAACCAACCAGTACTTTTGAACGTATCCTCTAAAAGAACTCATTTTATTGTATGTGGTAACAATTACCTTTACTCACAAAACACTTAGCGGAGAAGTTCTCTATCTATATTCATTTTGTAAAATACTGTTCCTTTTTAAGTTTTATCAATTCTTTTTAGAAAATGGTCAATGAAGAATGTGCATCTTAAGTTCTTTTCTATAAAATTATGCTGAAGACAATATCCAAAGTAGATAGGATAATCACAACTGAATTTGTCATGAAAAGGGAAAAAACCATCAGTCTGAAAACAAATTACATGAGCAAGACAAAAATGAACACATTGTTCTTAGGATTCCTGGCATTCTCAAATTAACATTCTCATTCAGTTCTTATCACTGATCTTGCTCCTTTAATAAAACAAATTACTAAGGAAATGAATATACCAATGAATCTATTAAATAAATGTCATAAGAGGAAAAATGTAAAAAGTAATCACTTTAAAATTACAAATTACTAAAGAATTCACTAACCTCACTAGAATAAGTAACTCCACCTAACTTTAGAATATATGAATTTGAAAGACTACTCAATCTTATGAATTAGAATAGGAAGTCAGCTATGTAACATTAGGTAGGCAGTGGGGGCATGGTAGTACAAGAGATGCTGGACCACCGAGCCCCTGACACTGGGGGAATCACATCTGCTCAGGGCTGAGACCACCTGAGGCATCCTCAGGAAAGTCTGCCTTACGAGGCAGCAGATACCCGTGCTACACCACAGCCTTCCAAGGAATGAGAGTTAGTCCTTGGCTAGACCCAAGAGTCAGGACATTTCCAAGAAAATCCAAAGAGTTCTAACATGCCCTAAAAGGAGTTATTTCCATTGAGATCATTTTAAGGCGATCTTAAAGAAAAGGAATAAAAAGGCACACTGGCCGACAATCTCTGAGCCTGGAGTCAGACAACAAGTTCTAGACTACAGACTGGTACACACATCTCAAAGGGTGTGGTACAGATATTCCTAGAATGGCAGATGCCCATCTCTTTTCACATCTATGGAAAGACACCAAAATGATGTGGTCACAAGTTCTGGACGATGAAGGAGGGAAAATATGTTTTTAGCTTATTATAGAATATCTACATGTTATGGTACTAAGGAAGAATGCATAGAAGGAAGTCTTAAATTCAAACAGGCAGGAAGGTTCCTATAAATAGACATCCTAATCAAGCTTTTCTAGAAAAAGAAGCCTCCTATATCGTTCTGCTAAGATTTAAATGACAAGATAAGGTCAATAGCAAACACACACTTACCTGTAAATATGCATTTAGGTCCTTTTTTCGCTTTTCTAAAAAGTCTCGATCCATATTGTTAAATGTTTTTTTACCAGGGAGCTTCAAAATGCTTGACAGATTCTCAAACTAGAATACAAAATATATTCAATATTTATCCCTTAAAATTCATTACTTTGCTATCCACAAAAGTAGGCAAGAATTTTAGACACTTCAACAAAGAACCCACTTCTCTAGAGAAACACTCTCCTAGAAGCAGGGGATGATACTGAGACAAAAATAGTGGATCTATTCTGAAGACAGATGATGTAATGTCATATATCATAATTGATAATTAATTTTATATTACCTTTTGACTTGGAAATAAGTATCCTACATATGAATAACTATACAAATAACTTCTGAAGTATATACTACTAAATTAGCAGAAGGATAGGTTTTTACAGATTTCTATAAAACATGGAAGTAAGGGTGGGCTAAAGACAAGGAATAAAAAACCAGGACACAGTTCTTTAAAAAAAAAACAAAAAACATCAGAAGGGCTAGGAACACTTCCAGGTGGATGGACAAAGGATAACGCAATAAGAAAGATCTGTCTTGGGCCTAGAAAAGACCAAAACAACCGAGAGCTGATGACCTTGTCAAGTACCCTTGAGAGCCAAGGTACCTGGCTATGATGACCACACTCTACTACAGCCTAGAGGACCCAAAGCAGCCTGGTGGGACTGCTGAATACACAGGCAGTGATCTCTGAAAGACTGGGGCAAACATGAGCAACACTCATTTTCACAAACTGTAGGCCAATGAGCACAACTTTAACTACTTGAAAATTCTGGAAAATATTACCAGTGGGGTGGTTTATGAACATCTAGAAAAAGAGGTGGTTCCAAAGAGCCAGCTGAGATTTAACCAGACCATCATTACTAAACGCCTGGAAGAGGGGACACTGTGCATGCAGTTTCCAGAGATTTTAGCAAAGTACTTGAGAAAGTCTTTTGTGCTGCTCTTGTCAAAAAGATGTGGGGAGGACAAGAAATGATGACATTAATTCACAACTGACTGAATGGCTGCGGCTAAAGAACAGCCATTGTTGGAACAGCTAATCAGCAAGCATTTATACAGCATCTACTATGTGCCAGGCACACCAAGATAAGGAGCTTATACTCTACAGGGCAGAGACACTCACACCCAAGCACACACACACTAAATGTAAACACAACAAATGCAAACAAATGGAAAGTTGTCAGGAAGTCAATAAACAGTGAGGGAGAGCAAGATCTAAACAAAGTGGCCCATAAGCAGTGGCATCAGAGAGGAAGAGAAGGACCATGTGAGGGGAGATCTAGGCCAGGGCCCAAGCAGTGCCAAGGAGCTGAAATGGGAAATCAACGCCATGTGGGAGGGAACCCAAGAAGGCCCATTTGGCTGAGGGCACAGGAAGTAAGGTACCACGAGGCTAGAAAGACAAGTGGGGGGCAGGCTGGGAAGGGCCTTAAAAGCTCAACAGACAAGTTTATAGTGCACATTTTTAAAGGAGGCCAATAGGCAGCCAGTGGAGATTACTAAGAGACACAGTCAGAACTGAGCTGATGGAAAACCACTGGGGAGGAGTATGGAAGATGGACTGGAATGGGGAGAAACTTGGGGCGGAGAGGTCTGCAATGACCTCTGCAATATATTCAATATAATTCAGGCAAAAGGTGATTAGACACTGAATCAAGGTAGTGACTTTTTGAGTAGAGACAAATGTCTAACAGGCAACTAACATCATGAGGCTGAAGCTCCTAACAATCAGCGCTAGCTGGAGAGGCAACACAGGTTTCCCTCCACAACAGGGGTCTTCTAGCAAGGGCTGGATGGCCATTTGCAGAATAATAAAGGGGATTTTTGTTCAGAGTTGAGTTGGATGATAGGCTTTTGAGGTCCCTTCCAGCTCTGAGAGTCTGTGATTCAATTATACCTAAATATGGATCCTATTTTACAGTGAGCAAATGCTTTCTCGGGGGATGGGAGGCACAGGGGGAACAGCGAAGAAAAGAAGGAAAGGGCTGAGACAAGACAGTCTTCAAAGCACCTGCGTTCCATTTATTAATGCTCTGAAGGGCTTTTTATTAAAGTAACAGGAATGAATTTATTTAATTTCATAGGGCAAATACTTTGTCCATTATAAAATCAATTTATTTCAGACATTCTGAAGTAAGTAATGTTAAACAAAACAGAACACTTCTTTAATACTTTAAAGGAATACCTCTAACAACTGACATTAAAATATCAATTCCTAAAGAAGAGAAACAATCTAGATTTTAATAGGATTTTTTTTTATGTCAAAACCCTAAAGTAACATTATTAACAGTTTTCTCTAATGTAGTTATCTTGAATCTTAGATACACTTGGGGACTCCATGAAGAATCCCCACACATAAAAGTGAACTTTAAAATGAACTACACGTGGAGATGTAACTACATGGACTTAGTAAATTTTTGTAATGCTTAGAAAATAAAAGAAGATTTATTCCCTCACTAGGCTTTATCAAAATAATGCAAATGTGTAGAGTACTCTAGTGAAAAGATAAATCCTTAATATTTGTGAAATACTAATTTTCTAAGATTCTCCATTCAGTTATAAATCTGCATGCCATGCAACCATAATCTCATTTAAAAAGTCACAGAAACCCATTAATATTTGACAAGGTATAACCCTATTTGGGTCCTTCCTTAGGCCTCTCAAAGAAAACGACTCGACATTTCAATAATGAAAATATAACGAGGTCAAGTCATGCCCAGCTGAACAACGAAGGAAAACATTTCTATGAAAACCTTCTTCTAAGCGACTTTCGCTGTTTGGACACAGACTCCATTCACATGTCTCCCCAGATGATTTCAATGAATTCTCAGATTCTACCACAAAACCCCAAACAGTCACCGTGTTTGCCAGCACCCCAGTGATCTTGATGGGCACCATTCCTAGGGCAACTGAGTGAGGAGGAATGCAACGGAGCTAATTATACAGTGGTCTTTCTTACCCTTAGGTTCAGAAGAGCTACCTCACCGAACAAGATGAGGGATCATCACACAGTGTGATGCTGCTGCCCAAAAAGCCAGTGCCATCCTCGCTATTTTAAAAGAAGCAAAACTTCCAGGAATAACAAGAGGAAAGTCCTGCCGTACTGTGCGTTGGTCAGACCATGCCTAGAGGTTGTGTTCATTTAGGAAGGCCACAGAGAAGTCAGAGAGACAGTGAAGGGCCCAAGTCCATGTTACAGAAGGACTGGTGAAGGAACTAGGGATATGCAAGCAGAAATAAAGACTTGGGGGCACATGAGAGCTGTCTCCAAGCAATCTGGAAGGATGTCGTGGGAAAGGGAGTAGATGTTTGTTAAGCCCCAGAGGCTAGAATCAGGATCAATGAGTCGATGTTACAAAGAGGAAAATTCTGTTTCCTTGGGAGTCTTCCCACAGAGGCTGCACAATCTCCAGTCAGGTACTTTACCATGAGAATTGCTCTTGCGTATGGATTGGACTGGACTGGAATGCTGTTAACATCCCCCTAATTTCCAACTCTCTTATTGCTATGTTCATAATAAACATATCACAAGCAATTCATGCAAAGTTTATACAATCCAGACTAAATGTTACTAAATTTGCTCTAGTTTACTGTTAAAATTTTTCATCCACTATTTCCATAGTCAACAATTTTGCCCTGATTTGCACCTTATAGCTCACACACTTTTAAAATCAAAGTTTTTATGCAGCCAAGTAACTCCATCCAATGGTGGTACCTTCAAAGGGATTTTGCTGCCTTCAGAGTCCCTAGGAAGCTAACACTTATGTCAACAGGTTCTACTTTGTACCACTGGCAAGATCACAAGTTCTGACGTTTTTCCTTCTATTATTTTATGGGGGTTAAGAGCATGTGACTATAGGGCAGGCAATCAAAGGTAGGCTGTCTAAGAGTATCAAGTACAGTCAACAGCTGGCTAAACCTTTGACCACACAGATCCTGCACTTCAACTGAAATCCTCCTTCCTCAACATCAGCTTTTATTTCTTCAGCTCTGTGACCAATTCAACAAGTAAACTAAATCCTTCTGCTGACTAGACTTCTGCAGAGCACTCTAGAAAGGAAAAGACAATGGTCACACAACTGAAGTAGTCTATTTAAACCTATTAAAGCCAATTCAAAAACGTACTACCCTATATCAGTTGCACAGACATTTTTTAGTGCTGGATACAAAAAAAATGACATTTCTACCTAGGGAGTATCAAATGAGAGTCTGAACAAGGCTGCTGCCAGTATTAGTTGCTAATATTTGGAAATAATAGAATATTTAAGTTGCCAAATGAAACTATTCCCATAATATTTAAATGTTACTGGTTTGTACATATAATCTAAAAGGCATATGAAACCAAATTCAGGTAATTTTTTTCTACTTGACACATGTATAATATCAGCCTGCCTTGTTAATTATTATTAAAATGTTCCTTTTAAAAAATGAAGACACCCAGATCATTAGAAGCTGAGTGCTCTGAGAATTAAAAGGGCTTGCTTAGAGGTCTCAGACCACGACCTCAGAGATAGGGCCATGCAAGCCCCTCCCTCACGTAGAGATGGAGAAGACAAGGCCCGAGGGGGTGACCTGCCCCGGCCACATGGGTGGCATCCACTTTGGCCACCACTTCCCTCCAGCATGCATACACACTCCCAAGAAGCCAGCACTCAGTGCTGGTCAAGAACAACAAAGATGACTACATACCTGCTCAGTGATCCGCATGTGGAAGTCATGGAAGTCACTGTAGCGGCGATAGGTCTTCCAGATCTCATCGCTGCTGGGGCCACGCCGGTGCACAGTGATGGCGTACAAGGCATATGTCTTGCCGTGGTCGTTACACACGCCTGCCACAGCATAGGGGTCACAGTCAGCACAGACTAGTCATTTAGAACAAAAGAAAGAGAAACAAAACACACGAAAGAGGAAAACGAAAGGACAAAAAAAGACAACATGAAATGAGGAAGAGTCTGAAATGAGAGACTGAGACACAAATGGATGTCAGCAAAGGACCAAATAAAATGCCCAAACTTCCTCATGGGAAAACCAGCAAGCTCAGCCCTTATCACTAATAATTCTGACTTAAATGTCCTTAAGAGACCCAGAGTAAACATCATCATTGCAAAATTGCAGGGTCCTATACTCACTAGAACAAGGGGTCTCAGATACTTGGTCAACTGCTTTCCAACCACAATCTCCTCAGTCAAATGGATGACCAAAGACATCGCAAATTGCTCTATCCAACCCTCCGAAAATGGTGTCGACATCTGTGCGCACAAGGTGTCCTCAATGAACTACTGTGGAACTCAACAGAGTAGACAGTTGTAGAAGGAAGCACCCTCTGTTCTGGAGGAGGGCAGTCAAGGCGTAGTTAGGTCATGGGGGTTGAGTGTATTTTTTTTTTCAGTGATCCTGTTAAATGATGGCTAAGAGTAACTATCTAAGGGTGCCTCCCTACACACTTGCATTCTTACCAATACTGCCAGGCACACAAGACATTTCAAATTGGAAAATTCTGTCACCAACAAATGTTGTGGGTATATAACGACTCTTAGTAGGTAAAGATAATGCTTTGCATTTAACTGAGGCAACTCACTTTCCACCAGGGCATGACTGTGGAAAAAACTCCATGGGGAAGGACAGCTCATGAAGTCGTGTGGCTCCTCAGCACCTCTGCTCTTCACAGCTAAATATACACGGGGACCAAAATACTCTAAATAAATTTCACCTGAACGGCAAACCCTCTATACTCAAATACAGGGCTTTTTCTTACCGTGATTATATACCTCAGTCTGAAGAAAGGTCAAAAGAATTCTTAGAAAAATGGTTTCCAGCACATGAGGCTATAATTCTAACTTTCAGAAACATTTAATCCTAAACCCTGAATCTTTCAAAACATTAAATAATTTAAGTTTTCCATCAAGAAAGTCACGTTTCATCTATCACTTATTTTGTGAAACAGGATTTCCCACAGCAAGACCTGGGATGGGAACAATGGGGGGAGAGGGGAAGCTTGGTGGGAGAGATTTCAAAATCTACTTGCTGTGAAGGGCTAGATGTTTTGTGACAGAAATCAAAAGGTAAGGAAAGGGAACGAGATTCTAAAGAAATTATAAAAGGGAGAGATAGGATTGTGATTTCTTTTATAAGTCAAAAAGGCAAAGGAACACTTAGAGACATCATAAAGGAAAAAAATTACTGATTATTGGGAATTTGCTGACATGTTGATCAGTCATCTATAATGTGTTATCAGGAAGCTTAAATAATTAGGTTATAAATTGTCAGGTGGACAAAACCCATCTGCTACAGAATTTCATAAACTCAGTGTGAGGCCAAGCCTCAGGAAACAGCAGGATCAGAGCATGAGCGTGAGAGGACAAAAGTATGTGTCATTTGGAGAAGTCAAAGCAGTCAGGTGGTTGTGGATTTGTACACTGAGTTCTGAATCTGTCTTTATAATTAAGAGAACTAAATTTGGTGACACTTGTCAGCCACTTGAATAATCTGAACATGAAACATCAACACTTACACCAAATAATCTGACAACTTAAAAACATGTAAAGCTTAACCGAAATAAAGCAGGGAGCCGGCACCCAGACTGCTTCAGCTACAGAAACCCCAAGGTTTCTTCAGAAAGCTAAAAAGAAAATTCACCCAAACTAACCAAGTTAAGCAGGTGCCCAAGGTGATAGCATGGCCTGAGTAGACAAGAACATTATTCATTATAGACAGCATGTCAAACAGTGACCACAGGACTCACAGCTGGAAGGGACCTCATAGAGAATTTAGCCTGACCCCCTTATAGGAAAGAAATTGAGGCATTACATGACATTTCAAGGCCACATGGGTAACAAGTAGCAAAACAAGTATTTGAACCCAGGTCCTAATGCCAAATCCCGCGTTCTTCTCAAAGTCCCAAACCACCTCCTCTTCATAACAAATTAAATGTCTGAAACGCTGGAATTCTATTCCATACTTTTTTGGGGGGGGGAGGGGGGACAGGGACAAGAAGACAGGTGGGAGGACATGAGCAAAAATGCTCAAGTTAAAAAAAATACAATAAACTCTACACTTATGAGCTGTGCTTAATGGTGTGACCGCTGGAGTTACTCAGGCTCTCAGCTTTCTCATCTGTAATATGGGAATAGATAATAACACTTGGCAACCATGAAACGATGCCACGAAGTGACAATGGCTGCTCCCAACAGCCCAAAG
The DNA here is from genome assembly GCF_011100635.1 of Trichosurus vulpecula. Taxonomy (NCBI): domain Eukaryota; kingdom Metazoa; phylum Chordata; class Mammalia; order Diprotodontia; family Phalangeridae; genus Trichosurus; species Trichosurus vulpecula. The sequence goes on from NC_050577.1 coordinate 10,809,495, forward strand.
TGGCTCTCGGGTGGAAGAAAGAACAGAGCCCTGACAAACACCTCTGGAGACCTGGCAAGAGCCCTTAGTCCTGGCTTGGCCTCAGGGCCTTGATCTTCTATGCTGTGGCTCTTCAGTATTTAGTACCAGGCCCAAAGCACAGTGTTACCAAAATGTAATCAAGTTTAACAAAACAAGAAAACAGGCATGTGCCTTCCTGTCAGGCTCCATCCATTTAAAATGTCTGTCAGGGCAGGTTCCTAATTTTATCCCTCTTACAGTTACTTTGTAACAACTGAGGCTTGTATAACTACAACACCAACAACCAAAAATCCCCGGTTCAGTAAGATTTTACTTGGGTGTTACCATACATGGTACGTTCAGAAACCAAGGAAAAAAAAAGATTATGAGGAGTTACTCACTAAAAATTTTAGCTTCTGATTAACTGATACATTTTAGATTTGCAAATTCTGCCTTGTTCCAATTTTCTCAGCACAGAAATAGAGAAAAAGAAATCTTGAGAATGAAGGCAAATCATGGTCAATTTGAGGCAAGTCCCTGTGCCCACATGTAAAGCTCAGTCTGTAAAAGAGCCCCCCAGATCTGGTTCACATCCACTCCTGGTTTCCCTTCTATCACCTGGGCCAGGAGATGAGACTTTGGGGTCACCGCGTCTGACTTGTCCCCCATCTGCCCCAACAGCCTCATTGTGGCCAGAAGACGCTCAATCACCAAAAGCAGCTGAGCCATATCCCCTTGCACATGTGACAGCAGGTCACTGGGCCCTCCACTTTCCTGCGCTGTGGCTAGGGTGTGTCTGCTGCCAGCGCCACGCTGGAGTGCGCAGCACTGGGCTACCCAGATCCCATGTCAGTCACAGCCAGACACACCCTCCGTACAGTAATGTCAAAGCTCACCTGATACTCACAGCCACCCTGGCAAGGAAGTGCTATTATTATCTCGTTTTGTGTACAGAAAACTGAGGCACACAGAGGTAAAGTGACTTGCCCAGGGTCACTGAGCTCATGGACCACTGAAGCAGCACATGTCCGGCTTCCACGCGCACTGTGCCAATGGCGAAGGCTGAGAAACGGCAATCCTTTAAAATTTTTATAATACAGAATAAGAGAATGTTAACCTACACTAGAATAAAGAAGCTGGTAAGACATCAATCTTTATTAGATGGGGACTGAACTGAAGGCAGAACTCGACCTTCTTCAACAGGGATCTTTGTCCACTGAATACAGACTTATTGAGTAGTACCCTGCTCCCAAGAGATTTTCACTCGAATTGGGCAAAGGTGTTCTGGAAAAGTAGTGGTTCCGGAGAAGTAGCACCCACAACGTGTTACAGGCATCCAGAGGAAGGCCCGCCCGGCCAGGCTGCAGGGTATGTCAGCTGAGCCTTGAAGCTTGAGCAAAAGACGAGCAGAGAGGAGACTCTCCCATCATAGGGGAATAAGAAAAGAGCCAAACGATCATCTGCTAAGGGGAGAGTGAACTGACTGAACCGTCTGAGCGAAGGAGACAGTTTAGAAATAAAAGCTGTAAAGGGAGCCTGGGATTGGCATGGGGAGTTGACGCTAAGGTTTGAAAGACTACAAAATTGATGGTCCCCCTGAAAGAAATTCAGACAGTCATGGAAAAAGTATCCAGTTCAGGCAGAGGAGCAAATCTTAGAAAGGAAAAGCAGCTGGAGCCGTGGGCCTAGAGCTCAATGCCACTGCTGGAGACGTGGAGCTCGAAATCATCCATGGGCCAAGACACCCAAAGCCATGAGGGTGACTGGGATTCCCAAGGAGACAGAAAAGCCAAGAGATGGCCTGAGCCTCGGAACCTGCTCCTGATTCAGCCAGGATCCTAGAGGAAGGATTATTGTATGAGAAGGAGAAGAATCTGGACATGAGCTCATCTTAGAGTGACCAAAGGATGCTCAACAGTCAATAAAGATGTATTAAGTGCCTACTATGTGCCAGGCACTGTGTGAACGGCTGAGGAGACAACGGTATCACTAGCACTACTAAGAGGTAAAAGACTAAAAGGAGGTCACTTAACTGAGTAATAAGGACCTCATTAGTGACCCTGAGTCAAGAGGCTGTTAAAGTACAATCTCAGGAACAGACTGTGGAGAAGTGGGGCCGAGCACATAAAAGCCATGAAGGAGACAATGTCTGGCATTCCTGAGCCCGGGCCGCCTCCTTCCAGCTCAGCCACCTGGACAGGGCCAGCTGTGACCCAGGAGGTGAAGTCCAGCCGCTGCTTTTGCAGGTGCTGATGCCTCCTCCACAAAGACAGTGAATGAAGACCCAAAAAAGGGTGTCCTTGGCCTGATCAAATGGCTCTGCATCAGCAACATGTAGGAATGTTGTTCAGGAAACTGCATGACCTCTGCACTGCCACCCCCACAGCCCTGGGACCCTTCCATCGTGACCTGCAGCAGAAGCCCCTGGATGCACGGTCTGCCCCCACAGAGTGTCAGCTCTCTAAGGAGGGACTGGGGGCACTTCTCCCTGGGCATCCCCAGCACCGAGCACCAGGTTTTGTACAGAACAAGCACCCAACCAATGCTTTTTCACTCCTTCATAAAGGAACAAAAGCTTGAATCACGAATCATGTGTAACTCTGTTTCTCCAACTCCACTTGCTCATCTGTGAAATGAAAGCGGTGAGGGATCTCTTTAAGATCCCTTCAAGCTTTCGAGGTCTTGTGAGGGAAAAGCCATGCCGATCAAAGATTTTTAAAGTGACACTAAAAGAAAATGTAAACAGAAATCTTCTGACCTCACAAAATGATGTGAAAAATATGGCTGTTGTGGAAAGGCGGGGAAGAAACAAATTATAGCTCTCCCAGTCGTGCCAGGGCCTCTCTATTTCTCCTGCCACTGCCTCAATCTGCTGTGTGCAAGGGGTCACTTTATCTCCAACACAGACTAGGACCTCTCAAAGCATGCGTGCACAGCTCTGATGGACTAAGGATATGAGAAGAAAAATGAGACTGCATTTTGTTCTATTGGTGTAAAGTGGGACGTTCTAAATGGTTTGAATACTTAATCTTCAAATGCTGAAAAAACTGTCTTGGTTGAGGAAAGGGCCCACATCCTCTAGGCATAACATTCCCAAAAGAGCGAGCATAGAATTAAGCAGAACGTTTAAAAACAATACTGAACACAAACGAAAGGCTAGACATTTGATGGTTTGGGAAAGAAAAGAATGAGTATGTGTATAATTCTCTGAATAATGAATTAATGCCATTTAAAAACTGACACAAAATACTAAGGAAAAGAGAAAGGGTGGATGACCACTTCTAAATACAAAAGCTCTTACCAGTATCAGAAATATAAGCATGGAGTTGCACTGAGTCTTCAGAAGATACACTTGAAAGGTCATCTAAAGACTGCAAAAAAAAAAATTTAAAATTAATTTGGGAAGTATAACTGAGGAACTATATGTTTGTCCATGTTTAATAACAATGAAGTACTTTATGAGTTTTATAATGGAAATAAGTTGTTCTTTTAGTCCACTGACTTGAGACAGCAAAATAATCATGAAAATTCTAAAAGATTTTAGTAAGAGTCTGGATGTGCATTTTGCTCAATAAAAATACTGTCCCCACCCCTGCAACATTCTCCCTCCCCATCTCGGCCTCCCAGCCTCCCTGGCTTCCTTCACGTCCCCACTAACATCCCACCTGCCAATTACTTGACTTCTGAGTATGTCTGTGCTGGTACTTGTTAGCTTGTTAGCTGATTTCTGATATTGTACTTCAGAAGGGAAGGGAAAATCAGTCAACAGACATTTATTAAGTGCCTACTATGTGCCAGAGGCACGGGGCTCAGTGCTGGAGATACAAAGAAAGGTAAAAGACAGTCCCTGCCCTCAAGGAGCTAACAGATGAATGGGGGAGACAACATGCAAACAAATACATACAGAAAAGCTACATGTAGGCTAAACTGAAAACAATTATGAGATGGAAGGGACTGGAATTCAGAGGAGTTGGGGAAGGAGTCCTGTAGAAGATGGGGTTTTAGCAAGGACGTGAAAGCAGCCAGACAGGCCAAGAGGAAGAGCTGAGGGGGAGAACATTTCAGGCCTGGGGAACGCCAAAGAAAAGGCCCAGAGGACACAGAACATCTCCCCTGTGTCAGGACATGAATATTTTTATGGACTAGGAAACCAGGGCACACACGCAGCACGCGAGCAGTGTGCTTTCCTCCAGGCACTGGACATATGAACATCCTGCCTCTCAATTCTATCCTACACATTGTGAGAAAATCTTCAAAATCCTTTGAAGGGGTAAAAAGAAAGAAAAGAGAGGACTGGGGAATGAGGGCAGTCTGAGTTTACAGATTTTTATTTTTTTTTATATGGAAATATCCGTAATATTCTCTTTAACAGGGAAATTCTCATTAAGATTTTTAACAGAAGGGAAAATTATACAAATGGTCACAATTTTAATGACTTTCAATCTCAAAAGTGTGAAAGTGCGTCAGAAATTTAACATGACAGTGTCAGCATCACCCAAAGGAGACTTCTGGTCCCTGAGATGTAGACCTGGACATGCTGAAGAGCATCCATTGAAAACCAAAGAGCCCTGTAACTCTGAGACAAGCATTTTTTGCAAAAACATATGCAATAAAGACTGATTATTACAAAACCAAATATAACAATGTGATATAACTGTTACTAAAAACTTCTGGAGAAGAAGAAAAGGAGAAAGTCTTGGAGTCCAAATACCTAGAACTAGCTCAAGTCCCACAACTGATTCCCTGTGTGATGCTGAGGAAGTTTCAGTTTCCTGATCTATAAAATGGGCATAACGCCTCTCTCAGAACAATGATATCTAGAGAAGGGTTTTCAGAAGCATAAAATGGAAAACAAATGTAAAGTAGCCAAACTAGGTGACCTATAATGAAGGTAGAAATACTGTTTTAAAAAGTATTTGTATGGAAAAAACATTCCCTTGAGGAAAATAATGCCCTCTCCTGAACTAATGTCATGTCCTAATATCTATCTTTTCCCATCCAATAAATTGCCAGTAAAGGGAAAAAGGAAAATTTTAAGTGTCCCCTGAAGATCAGCCTTCCTCTCAGTAATGATGTCTAAACTGTTAACAGCCTATGCCGTGGTAGTCAGAAGTTGTCAAAGCAATATACTGGATTTAGCTTTTTGTATCCCTTATATCAACAATAATAAAAAGTAGAGTTTTTAATGACTTTTCCCCTTTCTCTTTTTATTTCTTTTTAAGAATTTTCTGTTATAAAAGATGGATTTTAGGAAGCACATAGGAAAAATTTAGGTGATACAAAAGCAAAATGTCAATAGAAAAAGCTTAAAGTAGTTTATAAATTTGCACACAAATATCTGATAACTATAATGCAGATATTTTAATCAGGCCACAATAAAATGACTTGTAGAATTATAATGGAATCAGAAGATGCAGAAGGGGGACATGTAAACAAATATTTTTCTCTTCACCTTTAGGCAGCTAAGATAACATAATTCAAGAGGACTCTCCTATTCCCAGACGCCAAATAAAAGGTCTCTTTACAACTATGCCACAAAATCCTAAAAATTCAAGTTTGGAATGGAAAATTTCACTCAGGCGAATGTTTAGATCCACCAAGCCTGATGGCTAGATGGCTTTCTGCTGATGTTGAACTGATGGTCAACACACTGTGGAATGCTGGGATTTGTATTTGTTTTGCTGGACACATGGGACTATTCCTCCATTTGAAACATATGTAATATAAGCAAAGGGGAAAACTGTAATTATGGACAAGAATGTACAACTCCTAAAAATGACAAATCCTTGAGCCCGATCCATTGAAAAGAGTGACAAACATGCCAAGTGCCCACCGTCCCATCCCCACCCAAGGTCTTGTTCCCATGCTGAGACCGTGGGGCTGGGTATAACTGGGGCCCAGAAAGAGCACCATTACTTGAGTAGGAAGCTCTCTCCCCGGCATTCCAACACTTGCACCAGCACCAACGGCTCAAGAGGAGCAAATACAATGAACTGAGGCAAAGTAATAAAACATTCTTCTGGGTTTGGAAACCCTTTCCTTAGCCTACTGCCTAGCTTCAAAGACACTTCCTCCACATATTGGGGGTGATTTCCTTTTAAAAGCAGGGTTGGAAGCGTGATGAACCTCAGGGGGATGGCTATGCACCAGCAGCCAGGAAAAACACCAGGGAAGTCGAAGAAATCAACCCTTCCACCAAGCGAGAACTAGCACCTCACTCTGTATTGGACAAAGCTAAAATAGGTGGCAGTGTCAGCTAGCGCTACTGAGTCAGAAAGCAAAGAAGGGAAGGATAGGCAGAGAGGGAGGAGGGAGCACCAGAGTCTCTTTACCGAAATGACCCAGTGCCCACAACACCATTCACAAAAGGCTGCAACACGAGTGTGAACACAAAGGAATGCTGACTGCCCACCCCCATCTTTCTAGGCGATATATTATTGAGAAAACTAGTTCCTGGTAGAGAGGGGCTTGAACATTTGCTACACATAGTCCTAGGACAATGAGAGCAGTGAAACAGTCATCATTTCACATTTGAAGATGAACATATAAAAATGGCCATGACTGCTTATGAAAAAGAACTAAAAATTTAAATATTTTATGACAGAAATGAAGTACCTTCAATCACAGTAAACTCATTTTCTTAAAGGAAAAAAAAAAAACCTCTCTAACATAAAGGGTTGGCCTAGCTGGGCTCGGAGGTCCCTGCCAGTCCTAGGTCACAGATTCTCTGATCCTACGAAATCCTTCTCATGAATCCACATACAGCAGAGCACTGATCTCAGCACCCAGCAGGAACTCTGAATGGATGGAGAAAGCATGATGGAAACACACTCAAAAAGAATAGAAACTAAATTCCTTCACACAAGGCAAATCAATGCCCTCGGGCTTTACAGAAACCCGTTCAAAATTAGATCTTCCTCATGGTGAAAGGCCCAACCTTGCTTCATTTCACAACTGCCTTTCTCAACATCTCCTCTCTAGCCCACTCTCAGGGACCTTTCTCTTCCCTTCCTCTCATCCCACCTCCCCTCATTCTGGAACCATGGATCCAGATCAAGTCAACTCTGCCACTGAGCCCAGACCAAGTATGTCCACCTACTCCTTTGGCCCAACTAACTATCTCTAAACTTTCCAGACCAAAGTACCCTTCTTGGCATCACTCCCCTTTGTTTGGAGTCTCCTACATTAGCTTTCGAGGACAGGGACTTTGTTTTCTGTATATGTACCCCCAGCGATTGGCACAGAGTAAGCACTTACTAAATTATTTTTCTTTCGTTCATTCATTCACTCATTTTGATTTGTAATTCACAAAAACTAAAATTTTTCAAAACTTTAAAAATCATTTAGTATAATAAAGAAGGATTTGGGGTGTACCATTTGATCAAATACAGCAAAATAATATATTTGTCTAAAACTTTCATTAAAACTTTTAAGGCTACTATAATATTTAAAGGACCCATCACACTTACCAAATTTATGCTCCCTGTAGGGGACCTATTAAAAGATTCTGTGGGGAAAAAAAATATACCTCAAATTAGAATGCAGCAAATGCTCTCATCTAAGGTTCATGCATTAGGTATAAAATTCATATCAGCTAAAACATGACAAAACATTAAAGAAAAATGAACTTATGGCAAACACTCAGACTCTAAGTCCTTCAGTCTCTGAGGCCTCCTAACCCAACATTTCAAAGAAAATGCATGTGCATCTGCAGATAGCAGAGAGTAGGGTATCTGGGCACCAAGGGTGCTTGGCCTGTGATGGCCTTGGTCTAGGGCAGGCAGGAAGGAAATGGCATGCTGAAGGCCACAAAGGCAAATTATTTCTGCTGCACTCTGGCATTTTGGCATCATCGGGTTAAGAAAAACGACAAACAACCTCCTCCATGGTAGGATAAGAACAGAGATTGATCTCTAATCTAGAAGGTATATAGACCATGCCTCCCATAGGAAGCCCTTCCTGATCCCCACCTGCTAGGGCCTTCCCACCCTACATTCTTCATAGTTATTCTCTAGTTGTGTGTGTGTGTGCATGTATGCACTTCTTCCCCCCTTCCCCTCCCACCCGATACGTACTCCAGAAAGTAGGTAAGTCTCTTTTCTGTCCCCAGTGTCTACCACAGTACACTGCACAAAATAAGCACTTTATAAATGTGTTAACTGATGCAGAATTGGTATCTTCCATTTGTTCACTTTTGGAACTAAATTGGCTAAAATATTTCATATGTTATGTCTATGAGGTTACTCAGATGAAAGTTTAATATGTAAAATTATTTTTGCATTTTCATTACAAGAGCTAGGATACAAATGATTAAATAATCAAAATGTTAGAATATGTTCATTGGGCATTTTAAAACAATCACCCTAAACAAAGATATCCCCTCACTTTGGAATGTATCAGGACCCATTAGAGAAACTGAGGTAGCCAGGGAGGAAGCTCCCCATAAAAGCCCTAAGTGTCCAGCAGAGGAACATTCTACTTCAGCAGGATGGTTACTGCTGCCACAAAACTGAAAGGTCATCAGAGTGCTTCCTTCCCTCCCAGAGAGGTAGCAGAGACCCCAAGTCTCTAGCCCCTTCCTGTCTCCATAGCCCTAAACTTTGGGGTGGGGTCATTTCCTCGGGGACTTTCTCATCATGGCTTCCCTTCCTAATGAAGACTTCTGTTAGTGAAAGCAATACAAAAAAGTTTCACCTGGGGCCTCACGACAGAGAAGCTCATTTCTTAGTTCGTATAATGCTTCCAACATAAAGCAACAGTTCATGGCTCAAGTAGTTTTTATTCCTTCCTGTCTTTTAAAAAAACACTTTCAAAAGAACAGGCATAGTTATTCCCAACATGCTTCAGAAGCCTATGAATTATAAATTAAGCTTCTGACCCAAACCCCAGAAATAACAGCCAAAGACCATAAAAACAGTTTGAGCACAGTGTCCAGACGGGTCCAAAGTTAATCAAGAAGGTGCTAAACTTCACCAAGATCAAGCCAAAAAGGGACTGGTTTCATGTGGTCAGAAGGAAGAGAAAAAGTTAAATTCAACGAAACCAAGAGAAAGAAAACTTATGCAACTAAAAATCCCTTTCAAGTCGTCTGCTTTCCAACCAGACTGACCCAAGGACGAAAGAGGAGGCTCTGAAAGGAAAAATCCCAGTCACTGGGGACTACGCTGAATAGCCCTAATTCCCTGGAGCAGCTCGCAGAGGGCACAGCAGGCGTCCAGGTAGAGACTTTGATAAAAGGCGACCTCTTCACACCCCTCACACTGAAGACTTTTTGTCCACCCCACTAGTTTTTAGACTAGTTTAACATATCTCTTAACGTATCTATATGCTCGTCAATGAACAAGGGACAAAGGACATTAGGAAGTTCAGCGTAAAATTCCTGAAAAATAAGTTTACAAGCCTACAACAACAACCACTGCAAAGAAGACCCATTTAGAAGCCAACAGAGAGAAAGTTCAGAGTCTCCCCTAGGCCCAAGCCTCCCACTCCCAAGGCCAGCCAACGAATCCATGAGGCAATGACTAGATCAGGATGAAGTGACCACTGACAATCTTGTCCCTTCGTGACTTTTACGATAAAGCAGTTTCAAAGTACGATACTCAACTGCTTAACGTATGATGAAAATTATGAAATCGTACAGCTGACAGCACCATGAGCCCCAGAGCACTGCCCTCGATTAGCCAGCCTGAGACGGCCCTAGCCTACATGGGAAGGCCTGTCTGCTGACTCTGGGGCAGGAGTCGCAATTCCCTCAAAACCGAGCCCATGACAAAAAGGCTTCAGTATTTCAAGTAATGTCTGGCTTAAAGTGGCTGATCTTGACTCATAACTAAATATTTTTATCAGATAGAGGCAGGGCAACTGGCCGGAGGGTCAACAGCCAAGACTCTGGCCATCGCTCCCAGAGCTCAACTCCAGGGCCATTTCACATGTGACTACTTTACTCTGTGCCAATCAGAATTATATATTAACTTAAAAATGTATCAATAAATGCCATTTGGGGGTCAAAAAAGCATTCTGGAGGTTAAACTTCATGAGACAGAGTACAGTAGATAGTCAGGAAGACCTCAGTTCAAATGCAGCCCAGACACTTACTAGCCAAGTTATCTAACTTTGGCATGCCTCAGTTTCCTGACCTGTAAAATGGAGATAACAAGAGCCTGTACTTCCCAGGGTTATTATGAGGATCTAATGAAATGATATTTGTGAAACAATGAAAACCTTAAAGCATCAGCCACTGTGATTATTGTGGGGTTCAACAATCATGTTGACTCTTTCTTGGATTCCTAGTAACTAAGAGGTGCTTTTCTTCAAACCAGAAGCCAATGTTTTATTTTCTCCAACATACCCAATGTTAGATATGAATGATGAAAGACTTCAAACTTTTGTTTTACAGAACTCAGGAAGGGCGTTTCTAATACCATCTCCCTTCATTACACTGTGCAAGTATAGGGTACCTGTGACCTCACAAAGGAAGTGCTTGGAGACGACATCTCCTCTTCTTAATGCACACTGGCACGTTCTCTGCCACAGAGAGCCTTAGAGACTTGGCGGGGGCAGGAACAAGGGCCACACTGAACTGTGCATACCCACTGATTTAATTTTAAAATGGAAAGTTCTCCACATTTTATTACATTTTTATTTATTTTGTTGATTGTTCCCCAATGATGTTTTGATTTGGTTCAGGCTCCCCTCAGGAGTGCTGCAGGCTGCGCTCTGGACACAACCTGCCAATCGATGCCAGAGATGACATTGGTATTCAAGGCATCCTAGGTCTGGGGCCAGGCCTCTCCCCACTACTCTATGTATCCTTACATTGTATTTTTCCAGAAAAACATGAATTTTCAAGAACTTTACAAAAAGTACTCCAGGAAAGGCAGAATTTGAGTTGCTAATTGAAAAACCAAAGCTTTAGAGTAAGTCAATAAAAGTCAACATCAGAATTCAAATCTAGTTTAACAGACAAATTCCTCAGAATGTTCCTTGAAAATAAAACATCATTAACAAAATATCTTTCTTCCTTCCTCACTGAGAAGAGGAAAGATATTCATGTGAATTAGTGACAAGCCCCAATAACAGAATGTTTTAGCAAGCATGTTGCTGTGACTTTCTAGGGGCATTCTACCTCCTGACGGGCCAGGCCAATGAAATTCTTGGGAAGTTCACTTTAAAGCAAACGTCCTACAGGAGAACCAACATTTCCTGCTAGTCTTGTGCACCCTGTGCATCTCCCTGCCTTGTGAGTCCTGCCCTCCCAGACAGGCATGGACCCATCGCTATACAACCAATGGCAGAATTCAATGGGCTAACTGTGCAGGAGATTTCACTGTCTGAGAAGTGGTATAACAAGAGCAACACAAAAAACAAAACGAAGATGAACATCAAAGGTGCTGCTGGGCAGCCTCTGGCTTACACCTGGTCCGGTCATTCATTCCCTTGCAATATGGAAACCAAGCAAGACCAAACTTGGGGTTCAGTTCACTGAACTGAAGAATCTAAATCGGAAACTTTAAGAAAGTTTTCTAGGGCATCAGATAGAAAAAAATGAGTTACAGTCATGTGTGTGAGTGTGTTAATGCTCAAGGTTTAAGATCATTCAATCAATACTGATGAAGCACTTCCAGGTGTCAGCCACTGGGCTAAGTACTCAGACAGACAGACAGAAAGGCTCTTCTCAGCATCTCTGCTTTGAGATGAGAAGGAGCCTGGGCCAACAAAGACCACATGCGTTTGTGGGTGCTAAGTAAAGGGTGAGCCCTGGAGAGTATGTACTCCAAACAGAGTAGATTTGCTACCATACACACCCGGAATGATTTCTCTCTCAAAGCTGACTTCAGTTCCTCTGTCCCATAAAGATTCTTCGTTCTACAGAGAGTAAAGCTGATTCCTCTCCTCAAACAGCACAAAGAAAATGCCAGCTCAAGCACACGGCAACTTGGCATGAGGGCGAAACTGTTTTCAAGTTGGGAAAATAGGGGTCGTGTTAATTGGGGACTCAAAAGCAATTTTCCTCTAAAAATAAATTAATTTTAGATCAAGAAAATCCATTTCCAACAATATTGCCAATGAATAAGGCAGGGGGAAAAAAATCTGGTGTGGCACACAATAGCCAGGTGGCCAAGGAAAGGCCACAGACACAAGCGAGGGCAGACAGCAGCTTGCATGAGCCTAGTTTCACAGCTCAGGGCTGGACAACTTTAAAAAAAAAATCTTTACTCCAATCACCTTTCTGGAAATTACAGAATATGGCTATTCATCCAGAAAAAAAAGAACCAGATGTGGAGGTTTCTACAACTAAAATAGGCACATTGAACACCTCCAAATTTAAATCCTGAAAGAGAAATCTTTAGTAATTTGAATGTTTTTCCTTACAGGTTTTTCTGGATTTAAAACATTGAATGATGCACATGCCTGAATCTTCAAAGTAACAAAGACAGCATGAAAAAAGCCTCTATTGCTTTTCAGGCTCATTTTCCCTAATGAGTGACCCAACAGATGTGCCTTCCCAAGGGCCCATGGCAGGGCCAAGGGGATTCTGGAGCCCTGGCTCTGCCCCTCCCATGCTCCATCACTGATGAAATGAGAGTGCTGGTCTACAATTCCCTGAGGACACCTGTCCTTGGCCTGGTTTTTGTGCTTCCACAGCCACACCCCAGCTCTCCTCAGCCTCCAAGCTGCACCCTTCACTCTTCCCCAGGAACAGTGCAGCCTTTCTTGCAACTCTGAATGATTACTTCTTTGTGGACGACACCCTCTGCTCATACCCAAGTTCGGAGCTCCACATCTCCAGCTCTTTACACTCTGCTTCTCTTAGATCTCCTGGTAGAGCAATGTGTTCAGTCCAGCTTATTCATCGCATCTGTACAGAGGATTCAGTGTAAACCAGCTCCAGGTAGACAGGTCAACAAGTTCTCCAAAGCTGGGTGGAGCCCACACTCCCTCCCAGCATGTGGCCCAGAAGCTCCTGCCTCCAAAGCCTGCCCTCTCTTCTCTACAGAGGAAGGCCTGCCTCTCTCCAAAAAGCACGGAAAACTTCATGCAAACCCATTGTTCTTTTTCCCAGATCCAATTCCCCTCCCAGTTATCTTATCTAACTCTCTGAGAAGGAACATCACTAATCTGGTTTACAATCAATAAATGGGGACACTGGAGTGTGCTGGCCTGGAAGAAGCCCTCCGTTAGAATGCCGGCTGACAGCCTTCCTGAGCCACAGCTCCTCAATGGTCTTTCAGGGCCTTGCCAAACTGAATTCTCTATAATTCTAGCTCCTCACTAACTGAAAACGCTTCCCACACCTAAACCTCCCTCTAGGTGCTGCTCACCACCATCACCTGCCCCTGGATCACTGGTATCACTGATTCCAGGCCAAAGATAGAGGTAATACGGTGTACTGACTGGAAAGTGTTTTGGACGTGGGGTCAGGAAAACACGGATTCAAATCCTGACTCTAATATTACTAAGTGGATGACTACAGACAAGTCATTTAGCCTCTCTGAGGCCCAACTCCCTTACCGATCACAGAGAACAGTGGCTGTCACCTTCCTCACACAGGGTTACCCTGAGCCTCCAATGATGCAGAAGCATTTGGCTATCTCTGACATGCTCTGTGTCACTTGTTAAGATAATCCTTGGGGTGCACCACTCTTACTTCTTTGGATGGACAGATGATAAATGGATGGAGAGAAGAAAGACAGATGGTTAGATAGATGGATAAATACATGGGAAAGAGAGAGGGAAGAGGGAAGGAAGGAGGAGCATTTGTTATATGCCAGACCCTGTGCTAAGGTCTGGGAATAAAAATACAAATAAACAATAAAGTCCTTACCCTCAGGGAGTCTATATCCTAATAGGGGAAGACAACACCTCTAGAAAAGGTGGAGTGCAGGGAGAGGGGGGCCACCATAGGCAGGGGAGCTAGCAAGGAGAAGGAAGAGAAGTCACGAGTCAGTCGAGATGTGATTGAGGAAAAGCAGGTCTGGGGTCCTTCTGAAAACAGCAGGGCCAGAAGGGCCTCAGAATGGAAGTTCCCCTGGGTTGGCAAAGCACAGTACGGGGCACATAGTAGGTGCTTAATAAACGTTCTTTACTGAGGGCTCAGAAGCTCTCCATTTCCCATCAGTGGATCTGCTTGGTTTCTACTCCACAGAACATCATGCCTTAGTGTCCCACTCCTACCCCCCGCTTTGATTCTGCTTCCTTGGGTGTACTGTCTTCCCCCATTAGACTGTAAGCTCCTGGATGACAGGAGCTGTCATTCTTTTTCCTATTTGCATTCCCAGTGCCTGGCACAGTAGGTGCTTAATAAATGTTGATTGAATTGAACTGAGAGAGTCTAGTTCCAAAGCTTCCTGCAGCCTTCATACGGACAAACACATCAATTTATCCCTTTTCTATATTTCCAGAGCCTCTATTCTCTACACAGTTCATGTCGGTACTTAATCAGACAATAATATCCACTAACTCCTTGAGGTGCGCATACGTTCTCATCTAGAAAAGCTCATGAAAATCAAAGACCAAGGTTTTCGACTTTCCTTGCCATTCCCAGGTCAGAAACCCATGACACTTGGGGGTCTGTCAATGGCAGACAAGGATGTCAGGAAGATCTGAGGAATGTTCCCCTTTCTTACCAAATCTCCATTGATTCCTGGAGCCCCCTGGACACCCCTGGAGCTTTCTGTTGAGGGACTCAACCAAGCCAACCAAGGGGGCTTCACTTCCAAACCTTCAGCCTTTTTCTCTCTGGTGTTCATCAAGAAGGGCCATCACCTAATAGCCTCTACTGGCTTTTGTCTTTATCCAACTCCAGCACTCTACTAAGAGGGAACGCCTTCCACCCTCCCCACCCTGCTTGAGGAAGAACTGCTGCCATCTTCTTTCTCCCAAAGTCAGGAAAGATCCTGCCCTCCATGAGAAGTCCATCTATCGACAGGCAGGATGGTACTTTGTGCCCTACAATGAAATGGGGCCAATAATTACCATCACTAAATGTCCAAAGGGTTTAGAAAAAAGGAGAGTCAGGAGATGTGGAAGCTCACTTTGGCTCTACCACAAACCAGCTCGATGCCCTCTCTGGCTCCCACTTTCTTCATCTAGACAATGAGTAGGCAGACTAGCTGACTTCTGAAGTGTAGAGTAAGCTACAAAGGACCTTGGAGACTCTCTGGTTTAGCTCCTAAATCTGTTACAGCGCTAAGAAGTCAAATGTTTGGGGAGATTCTACGCCAACGACACAAAATTGTCTCATTTCAAGAGCCCAAGGACCAAATAGCTCGAAGGGTTTAAGACTTTACAAAATGTTGACATTTTAATGTAATACACACACACACTGCACTATTTTTGTAGATTTAAAATAATTTGCAGTTTTAAAGAATGGATTGTTTAAAAGGCTGTTATTTCACTAGAAGAGAAGGGGTAATTGCGAGGAGAATGAGCGTCCCTTACCTCCATCCCCATCGTCGGAGCCTCTGAAGCTGGGATCCTTTAACATGTCCAGTTCGGCCAACATGCGTACATAGAGAACATTCTGCTTAAAGGATGGGTAAAATCTCTCATCTCTCAGCATCAGATCATACACCTGAGAGGAAGATGAAACAGCTCCATGAGTGAATATCACTAAGAGACAAGAAGGTTACTGGCTCTCAAGGCAGCCTCCTGCTCCACAGGACAGGCTGTCTGAAGTGAGATTATAGTGCATCAAGGTTACGAGGAATCCATTCTGAGACTTCCAGGCTAGGACGCTAGGGGGCACCACAGCGTTCAGAGCACTGAAACTGGAGTCAGAAAGACCCGAGCTCAAATCCAGCCTCAGACACTGACTAGCTGCATGACCCTGGGCACATCCCTTTCTCTCTGTCTGCCTCAGTTTCCTCATCTGTAACATAGGGATAATATGAGCACCTCCTAGAGGTGTTGTGAGAACCAAATGAGATAGTTATTTGTAAAGCCCTTTGCAAACCTTAAAGCTGCATACAAATGCCAGCTACCAGCACCATCTTCATCACTTTAATTGCTGCCCTTCCCAGCCAAACTTCCTTCCTTCCTGTTGTTTTTGACACATGGCATTCCATCTGCCATCTCTCCCACGCCTGGAATGCATTTCCCTCCTCGCCAAGACCCCAAAGGGTGCAGAGATTCCTTCAAGGCTCCCCACAAGCACCATCTCTCCATGGGCCTTTCCCAAACCCTCCAGAGAGTACTAGCTCTTGTTAGCACACACCATACCCCTCACAGGATGGAAGGAAGTCCCTCTCTGTCTCTGTATCCTCAGCACCCAGGCACACAGGATGCCTGCCTGGCACCTAACAGGTGCTTAGTAAAAATGCTTGCTGACTGACTAATACTCCAGTAATGAAACTGCTTGCATAAGGGCAAAGTCCTGCTTGGAACAAGTTGTGTACTGACAAGAGGGCAAATGGTGTCACTGAAAAGCAAAAAACAAGAAGTATAACATCTAAATGAGAGTGCTGGGACCTGGGCTGACTGTGGGGCTGACACAACCAGAAGCACGTTCTGTTCCCGGATACACTGCGGCCCCACCCAAGGCAAATTCACTCATTAGTATGAGAAGACATTCATCTTAACATTTAAAATGCACAGAATTCTACTCAAAAGAAAAAAAAAACATGAGAAAGAAAATAGATGGGGGATTTCCATTTCGTAGCTGACATACATTTATGAAAGTTTTCTTTTATACTCAGAATTCTGAAGGTTTCAATCCCTTTCTGGAAAACAAGCAATTATTGTATGGAAGTGCAGAACATACAAGACAGTTTTCTCCCTAAGATCCAGTAGTGAAATGTTTTTCAGTAATAAAAAGAAAATTTGAAAAACTGAATCTCTTTACAAACACAGTAAAAACTGAGGTAGGAAATGAGTGTTATTAACTGACAAGGCTTTAAAAAAAACAGCAGCAAATGAACCAATCAGTCCCTGCCCCAAAGATGGGCCCAAGCACTTGCTACCAACATTCCTTATTAAAAGGCAGAAGACAGTGACCACAAGGATACATGGCAACAGAGCAGCTTCTTCCCAAGCCCAAAGCGAAAACAATTAATTAAATACATCAAACAGCTTTTCAGAAGCAGTGGGATCCCTATATTGAATTGTCTTGTTTTTCTGTTAAAACCCAAGAAATGCACAGGAACCCCAAATGAAATCAATAGGAGGCTTGTTCATTCTAAACAAAAAAATCATACATGTTCTGCAATACCTTCCTTTGGATGTCATCAAAAATCTCAGGTGTTGGATCCTCATGGTTCAGCGTGTCTGCTAACTTGGCTACCAAATAGTCATCAACGTGAACTCTTGGTGATGCCTATTGGAAACAAAACAGACAGTGCCAGATTCAGGATGGCCAAGAAAGGGAGTTCTCATCAAAGCTGTCTAAACTAAGAGCACTGATGAGGCCACTTGGTTTTTCTTCAAGTTCACACAAACCAAAGAGGCCCCTGTTCTCTTACTCTTCCCCAAGAAATCATCACCTTAAACAGTTAGGGCAAGCCCACTGAACACTAGAAAGACCACGAAAATCAACTAATGCAAAAGATTATAATTTTACTTTGAAATAAAAATGTTCATCCTACTTACCTTTATTTTCTGTGTCTTATAAACCTGTATCAGTAATTAATATGGGACTTTCTTTTACTGTTTTCTATGTCAGCACTTATTTAATCAAGTGCCCTTGAAGAGGCTGGCCTTTCTTTCGTTGATTCGATCAGGAGTCTCTGATGACTGCCTTGCCTCAAGGGGAAGCCTGGTTTGCATGGGTCTGAGTCACATGTTTTTGACGCCTGAGGCTTTTAGGCCACCTGGGTTTGAGTGGAATGTTTGTGACCATTTTAGGTGAGTTGCATATTGTAATGCCCTTTGACCCTGAACAGAATATATAAACCCAGAGGTTGGCCTTTTCCCTTGGGGCTCTCACTCACTGGAAGAGTGGTGTGTGACTCTGGGCAAGCCATTGTAACTGCCACTGCCACCCCCCACCCCACCCCCGCTTTGCTAACCCAGATGTTGGTTTGTATTTGGTCTGTTTATAATGTATGTTTGTAATTTGTTTGTCTTTGCTCTGAAGTTCAGGTTGCTGGCTTTTCCTCCTGAAATAAAGGAGTTATATTTGTATGCGTGATTAAAGTAAGATTGTTAACCCCTTACAATTACTTTTCTTACTGTGAGAGATGGGTAAAAGTTAGGGAAAGTTACGTTTCCACAGAAGAGTTAATTAAGTTCCACAGAATAATTAATGAAGTGTCAGCCTAAACAAAGGAGTAAAAATTAACCAGGATGAGAGTCCTCAGCCAATGGGAATAGAGTCTGTGGTTTTGCAGAAACCACAGTTTCAGGATGTTAGGAAAACTGGTCTAAACTGGTCAGGTAACGGTCAGGGTTGAACAGAAAACTGGGTCAAATGGCTACCACACATGCTTAATTGGCTAATTGAATATTACCTTACACACACTCACGGGGAGGATTTTTCTGCCATTTTTGAACATGGGACATATGTTGGGGGAGGAACATACCAAGGAGCTGCATGTTGGGGGCATATAGGGAAGACTGTGACTAGAAGGGAGCGGACCAATTCGTTCTCTGAAGGGAGGTACTGAGCTGATGGTGCATCAATCTATGTCAGTCTAACAGAATAAAGCTGGTCCCACTCCTGTACACTCCACTCCCTCTTCCTAAAGTAGGGTGGAGTCCACTCCTCGCCAGGAATGTTTACCAACTCCTTTGAATTCCTCAATGATAATAAATTGCCCTTGATACCTGAATTTCAGTGTCAAGTATATTTCTAACATTAGTAAAGCAGATTAAAAAACCTGTGCCAGCAGCTCTTGTTGCTAGTCTTGCTGGGTCTTACACCCCAAACAGCTGCTAGCCGAATCGCTGTTATAAAAAAAAGGAAGCAGCATCGCCTAGTGCTGCTTGGCCCTCTGAGGAAGTCTTAACACTTAGTCCTTCCCATGTAAGGATCAATTCTGAGATGGCATCAGAAGAAAAACAGAAACCATCTACCGATATTTGCATAACGGTCTCTTTCACCATTGAGGATGGTGACACCACCACATTGGGCTCTAATCCAAGAGCGAAATGTGCTACATGAAAGCAACTGTGGTCACCATTACTGTCACCAGTCCTGCCATGATCACCAGTCCTGGCTTTGGTTCTTGAGGAAACTGAAAGTTTCGCAGCTGAAGGAAACCAAG
The DNA here is from genome assembly GCF_011100635.1 of Trichosurus vulpecula. Classification (NCBI taxonomy): domain Eukaryota; kingdom Metazoa; phylum Chordata; class Mammalia; order Diprotodontia; family Phalangeridae; genus Trichosurus; species Trichosurus vulpecula. The sequence continues at coordinate 10,828,697 of NC_050577.1, forward strand.
GCAGCTATGTTGAGGGCCTCAAAGCTCTCTTTTCAAGGTGTTTTGAGGACAAAACAGTAAGAGGGGGATTGTCCCAAGAGATCTTGAGGTCCTCTAGATGACCCTGAAGGAGCTCTAAGTCACTCTCAGGACCCACTCAGGACACAATGTGTTGATAAAAGAAAGACTATTGTTTACACGCTCACTCACATCAAACCGGACAATGTGTAGTGGTCAATATGCCTGAGGTAGCCATAAGCTGGGTCCAGAGCCAAACAGCAGGAGGAGGGCGGTATGGATCGCTTTTAGGAGATCATGGCAAGTTACTGTAAGAACCCCAACTTTTCCTTGAAACAACAGCTTGTGTTTTTGATACCAATATTCTCCTGGGGGTGTTGTATGGATTACAGTCATGAAAGACCTCAAATGAAGGAAAGCTGCCCAATGTGTGGGGGTGTGGGAGCAGACTGCCACACAAGATAAACAACGAAGGATTCTGGAGCGCCGGCGGAAAGGATGTCACCAAAGAAACACAGGAGCAGGAAAAACGTTGGGCTAGGCCCACCCCAAGAATCCCACTGGTATACATGCCATGACAAGAGAATGAAAGGAAGACTTCCGTTATCCTGGACACCTTAAGGCAGTTTTGTGGTAAGCCATCAGCAATGGCCACATGGGCTAGGCACATATCAACTTGGCTTGGTACTGAATCTGCTTTCTAACTTGGCCCCTTTACACCTTTCCAGCCTTCTCACAGCCTCTTCCCCTTAAGTCCTTCAAGACCTCCACTCAGATCCTTGTGCAGCTCCCGACTCCAGGTCTTTGCTCTGGCAGCGCCCTTCCCCTGGCTCCCCTCAACCCTCAGTTTAAATCCCACCTTCTGCAAAAAACCCTTCCTGCTCTCCCAGCTACAAGAGTCTTCCCTCTGAAATCATATATTCATTTACACTACATCTACTGTCTGTACCTAGGTATTTGTGCGCTGTAAGCCCTTTGAGGACAGGGCCTACCCTTGCCGCTCACAGCATCCCCAGAACTTAGCCAAGTACCTGGCACATGCCTAGGAATCACCTCGAAGGAGCTGTGATCTTCGGTAATTACTAGAGGGAACACCTTCATGACAAGATCACATACCCATTACAGCACTAGGAAGTGACACTAACGTGTAGTTTTGTCATATTTGCTGCTGACCGTACTGATTTCACTGAGTTTTTTCAGGAAATAAAGCTAAAGGAGTTTGAAATGCCCTTAAACGATTATACCACCTTCAGTCATTTATTATGCACTTACTACATGCCATTAGGCCCTGTGCTGGGTGTTGGGGATGTAAAGAAAGGCCAGACAGTGGCTGCCCCTGAGGCTCAGCTCGAGACCCTGCGTGGAGCGGAAGCCAATGGCCTGAGGAGGTCGCCCATTTCAATCTATGAGAGTCAAGATGAAATCTTCCAGGAGGCGAGTCCTTCCTCGTTCTCTCTGAGCCAGCATCACACACAAGTTGAAATCATTTCCCAATTCATTTCATAAAGTTGTGAAAATAGTGGGGAAACCCATTAGGTAAGCAGTAGTAGGAAAACCTCTAGGCAGTTCTTGACTCAGGCGTAAGGCCTCAGGCCAGAACAGACCCCCAATGGCCAGCCTGAGCCCCAGCACATCTTAGAGATGCACGGGGGGAAGAGGGGGTGGTCCAGGCCTCCACGTGGGCCGTGCCTTATGATGCTGATCTGAACCAGTCTCACAGCAATCCCAAACTTAGGTCAAAAGGCTTCAACGATATGGAAAACACAGAACTTGAAAGAGGAGTTGAGGAAATGAGGTCATGTTATTTCTCCTTTTATGGAAAAACTTTCACTGTGACTGGCTCAAGGAAAAAAAAAAACTCCATTATAATATTTCTCTCTAAATTAATCCTTTATAAAAGAGAATGGGAATTCAGATTTAAATCATTTCCAAAAATCATAACTTAAGACCATTTCATTTTCCAACTGAGTAAAAATTTGTAGAAACTGCCAAAATTCAAGAAATTCTTTAAAATACTATGGGTGAAAAATATATATTTTTGAACATTAAAATCAAGCTTTGAATAGACAAAAAGAGGAGAGCATTTGAGGATAAACATTGTTTTTACTAAGAGTATAGGTTTTCAATAGTATGTTAAAGAATCAACAAATATTCCAATCCGAATAAATTAAAATCTCCCTGATGATATTTTCCTAAGAAAATTCCGACTGCCTAATCAAATCAAATCAGACAGCCCCTGATGACAAGAGAAAAGTTTATATCCCAGGCACTTGACCTTCTCCAAGTGTGGTAAAGAATAAAATAAAAATTAAGCTGAACCTCGTCTCTACCTTTTCTGACAGGTACTGCTCATAAATGCCGACAGCAGCGGCTCTCAGGAGGCCTTTGGTCTGGTTGGTCTGGTGTCTCCCATCTCTTTGGCGGCTCAGAAGCACTTCCAGCTGCTGCTGGGCTGTGACCCGGTACCCTTCCACTGTCATCCAGAAGAAGAGATGAGCTTGGCCTCCAGTCTGCTGCATGTAATCTAACAGGCAAAAATCCCAGGCTTGTTAACTTTGATGTGAGATAAAATTATTTATTTAGCATCCCATTCCACTAAAAGTCACAGGAAATTGAAAATGGAGGAACGTGGGACTCTTTTTGAAAAAGAATCTGTTCAAAACCCACGTGAGAGCTTCTTCTGTACCCATGCCCAAGGCCCAAGGACAGCACTCGGCAAGGCCTTGGTCCCCAGAGAGACTCAGGAGTGCCTACAGAGCCTACAAGCATCACAGACAGCGGCCCTTTGAATAGATGCCCATGCCGGCCCCTACTTGCAATGTGATGCAGTGATATTCTCCTCAGGGTCGTACTCCAATGGAGCAGGCAGGCTACACCATCCTCATGACCAACCCAGCAAAACTCAGCATTTACAGGAATAGTGAAGAAATGCTCAGGAGAATATAGTATCAAGAGAAATGGTGTCCTTTAGGGACTAGTCATTGTATAATATTAGGATTTCAATTAAGACCTATAAAATAATTTTTATTTTTAAAAATGTAATGTTTTCACAACACAGTAGTGCCAAAAGTGTTTTGACAAGCTTGTTTTCACAGTACAAATGCTCTGACCATGAAGATTCCACTCTCAGAAATAGTAAAGGGCAGCATGACAATGTGGACAGGAAATGAGCCTGGGACATAAGACCTGGCTTCGGGTTCTGTGTCACAGCACCCCCAGGGACCCGAAAGTCATCGGTCTCGATTGGGCCAAGGAACCTCTATGCCAGGAGTTCTGGACACTGATGGAAGCTGAGTACCCGAAGCATCTCTGAGATTTACATTAATTCGAGAATGTATTGAGCTCCAAGGTCAGCAAGGATTTGAGAATCTGCCTCCGAAAATGTGAGACAAACCCAACAAGTTCTTGCAGGCAACATGAAGAACCTGGGATACAGTTTCTACTTCTTTAAGATCTTAAAAACCAACCTTGTTTTCATTTCAAGTTTGACCTACCCATGAAAAATTGTAGTGCAACATTGTCTACAAGAATGCTGTCCAAGGGGACTGTGCAAAGTTTCCCAAAGTGCGCGGCCAGTTTCACAGTATCTATTTCCTGAAAAAACAAGTGAAAGGTTACAATACTACCTCTCAATACTCCTCTAATCTGAAGATTACCTTAATAGGAAATAACTAAGACACAAAAGCATCAAGCAGATTTCTCTCCTTAGACACAATGGGCATAGATAACCGGCTTAAATAAAAGGTGGCTCTTCAGGGAGATGCTGTCAATGAGTCTGAATCCTTGTGGGTTTCCTCCAATGGAGGTGTGGCCATGGAAGGACAACAGCCACATCCTGCCCATCATAGCTCACATTCACTAGTGCTCACACTAGCAGAAGCCTCATTATTCCACTGTTCTAAATGAGATTTTTACTAGAGGAAGTGTAGGGTAAAGAACAAAGAGCCATCCTCCAAGATGGGAAGGCTTGGACTCCAGGCCAGTCTCTCAATACTGGCTATATTACTCCCCTTCCCAGGGCTGCACTCACTGGAGGAGGGAATGACCTTGCCAACAGCTCCCTGTACCAATCAAATCCTAGGGATCCTCCATGTTCCTATTCCCATTTTACAGACCAGAAACCTGAGCATGAAATACCTTGCCCAAGGTCACATAACCAGAAAAAAATGAAGGCACCCCGGCTTCTGGTCTCATGTTGCTCTGACCCCAGAAACAGGTGTGTCTGCACTGCACTATGGGGTCTAATAAAAAGCCAATTCAAAGGGAACTCAGCTCTCTGGGAGCCAACATGCCCCACGGCCCATAGATCACAACATCTCAGAGGCAACAGAGAAGGAAGTCTGTAACACAATAAATAACACAAAACAAAGAATCGTAGACACACAAAGCCACCATGAGGCTACGAGGTGAGACATGAAGTGCTCCAAAACAATCCTTTCATTGTGAAAGCACGCCCTGCAACCTGACTCCCTGGCTTACAAACCAAAGCACCAAGGAGGGAGCCCTGGGGCGCAGAGAGCCAAGAGGCTGCTCTTTCTGGGTGCCAGCTTTCTCTTCCAAGGAACAAGAAAAAGGAGAGAACCTATCACAGAAATGGCCAATAGCGACAGTCATCTCCACAGCCACCACCAACTTCTCCATGTTCCACACTTCAGTATTTTGCCAGATCAGCTTAGTATGTAATTCCTGTATAGATGCAAAATTAAGGCTGCAAAGACCAAATCAATTTTTAAAAGAATTAAGAACTTTCATTTAAACTTATCTCCTCCTTTGTTGGCACTTCTGGTTCTTGGATAACTTTTCCTTAGAAGTAAGGGGCAGCTAGGTGTCATAGTGGATAGAGCACTGAGACTAGAGTCAGGAAAATCCGAGTTCAAATCCAGCCTCGGACACTTCCTAGCTGTGCCACCCTGGGCAAGTCACTTAACTGTTTGCCTCAGTCTCCTCATCAGTAAAATGAGCTGGAAAAGGAAATGGCAGAACACCTCAGTATCTTTGCCAAGAAAACTCCAAATGGGGTCACAAAGAGTCAGACATGAAATGACTGAACAACAAGAAATAAAGGGTCAATCTAGATATAGTTGTCTTAAACTTCTAGCACCCAGCTGCTTCTTGTGTTGTTCACTCAATATGATGAGGTTTCTGATAAGTGGGTTCAGGAATCATACACCCTCCTATAAGTTACTCTGCTATCTAGGTCCCTTGCTACCAAAATATTTGTTCCAGCTAATTCTATCACTTCCCAAGGACCTGGACGCCTGCAGGCTGGCCCCCTGCCTCCCCACTCCAGCCCAACCTCCATTCAACTGCAAACCGGTCTTCTGAAAACTCAAGTCTGACCACGTCACCCCCACATTCAATAAGCTCCAGGGGTTTCCTATGGCCTCAGAATCAAAAAGAAAATGGTCTCCTTGGTTTTTATTTTAAAGCCCTTCACATCACCTGCCCCCTCCTACTTGTCCAGTCTTCTTACACCTGACTCCCTCCACATACACTGGTCTGACTCCAGCAGCCCCTCATGTCTGGACTTTTCTAACCTTATCTCCTCTTGGCTTCCTTCAAGCCTCACCTACAGTCCCACTTTGTGCAAGGAGGCTTTCATGATCCCCCTCAATACCAGTGCCTTCCCCTACAGATTCTCTCCCACTTATCCCGTCTATATCTTGGTGGCATGTTGTCTCCCTCATCTGACAGTGAGCTCTTCGAGAGAAGGGGCTGTTTGTTGCTTTTCTTTATACCTGCAGTGTTTAACACAATGCCTGGCACATAGTAGACAGTAAATGCTTGCTGACAACTTATCTGTGATTATAAAAACACACCTCAAACGAAGTTTCAAGGTTCCAAGGTTTCAAGGGACAAACAAAACACAACTAAACACACCATGTTCTGAACCAAAACTAAGTGCTAAGGCCCCTCAGATATTACAATATCCCACCAAGAACCATCTAGGCAACATTTCTAGGTCAGATTTTAGGAAGGCCCACTCCTTTGGGTATTAAGGTACAAGCATGCCATGTTACTCCTCCTCTCTATTCTAAATATTACAGTGACACAAAGTTTGTGTCTTCAAATTACTGAACACGGAAAGAGTGTGGTGATCTGACTCTGGCAATTATGCATTTAATACAAGGAGCTGCGGCAGCCTTGGCTCCAACTACTTCACAGGGTCCCATACGATGGTAACTATTTTGAAGCTAACATTTTCTATTCCATAAGGAATCACAGGACACCAGTGAACTGCTACAGGCATACGCTGGCATGGGGGCCACAGAAAACGCTGCATGATATATAGTCAGTGGGCTGGACACTCCTCCTGACACAAAATGCAGTCCACCACAGTTCGAACCTCTAACAATTCTTCACCAAGGTCTCCATCAATCTTCCACGGAGCTATTTAACTCGATGGACTAGAGAAATGTACTTTTGGTATTAAAATATTAAGAGTCTGACATACTGAAAAAAAAAAAAGCTAAAAAAACCACTTGTTTCTGATTAAGGCCAGTTTTAGTAAGTTAAGCCACTGACAGGGACAGCAGCTTACATATGACAGTTCCTATGTACTTTAGTGTAATTACATCATATTTGGATATTTCTGCCTACATAGGGGCAAGCACATAAGGGAAAATATATGTAATTAAAGGTCTTTTGGAAAGTATCAAACCAAATTTAATTTTCCTCCTTCTGGTTTACAATCAGTCATCTGCTTGATGTTTCAGTTAAATCTAATTATTCATAATTAAATACTAATTCAAAAATTCATTACTTACTTTGCCTGACTGCAACCTCTGTATTCTGGAGTCACATACTTTCTTTACAAATAATAAACTATTAATTTGATTTTTGATAGTGTTGATATCTAAAAACAAACACAATGGATATACATTAGAGACTATTAAGTACATGCCATTTATAAATATTTTGATATGTAAATGCTATAATTTAGCAAAAAACATAATTTTTTACTTCAATGGAAGGTAAAACTTGAATAATAAAATGTGGCAATTTAAGTAAATTTATACATGTTCTGATATCTGTTTCCTGTGGGGAACAGTGAAAAATATTTTCTTCTATTCCAACAGTTCATCTGCTTAATTAATATCAAAAAATACAATGATCTCTCATGATACATGGCAAAGATCTAACATATACCATGCATATCTAATATACGATACATGTAATATTACCGATGAAACATTAAAAATGTTAGCAATATATTAACACAGACTCCACCTACTGCTATGACAAACAAAAATGGCTCACCTTGTGAAGAACGAGAAAAATGGGCCCAAATGGAAATAAGAATAACATCCAAGTTTGGCTTCTGCTCTGTAAATCCCCATGTGAACACCCTCAAGCTTGGGGATCACAGCATTTGGGGAGCACATTTACACACTTAGTTTTGGCATTTAGTTAGAGGGGAGCACTGCGCCACTGAGTTGACTCCATGCATATGCACCTGAGTCAACAATCTGCACTTTAATGTACCTCTGATTGACGAATGAATGCTAAACACTAAGTCAGGCCAAAGGGGGCTACAAGAACAGAGAAGTGGCAGATGGCTCCTTTCCTTGAAGGAGGTGACAATCTAGGTGTGCTGAGTAAGAAGAAATTAGCATGTGCTAATTGCTGTTGCTTTCATTAATGTTTCTATTTTTAATTAACAAGGCCCCCAGAGATTCCCTGGATGTAAGTGATTTCTTTTTTTTAATTTTATTTAGAATTTAAACACCAACGATGGCATTTTCCAAATAGAAAAATACCAAAGAAAACTATACAGCAAACCATGAACTACCATTTTATACAGCTTGCTTTTATAAATGTATATGATAAATTCTACATATTGTATTCAACAAAGCTGTCCTATTTGCTTGTGTTTCTTACCTTCCTTCTGTTCTCTTCTGTGCATTTTAAAAATGTTCCAATGGCCTTTTGCTTTTTGGCATCACAACTGCCCCATTTTGTGTTGTCTGTTGTTCGGTCATTCAGTTGTGTCCTACTCTTTGTGACCCTGTGGACCACAGCACACCAGGTCCTTCTATCCTGCACTCTCTCCAAAGTCCATCCAAGGTCATGTTCATGGCTTCCGTCCCATCCTCTGTCATCCCCTTTTCCTTTTACCTTCAATCTTTCCCAACATCAGGGTCTTTTCCAATGAGCCCCATCTTCTCATGTGTACACAAAGTATTTAAGCTTCAGCTTCAGTATCTGACCTTTCAGTGAATAGCTAGAATTAATCTCTTTAAGTTTTAACTGATTTGATCTCCTTGCTGTCCAAGGGACTCTCAAAAGTCTTCTCCAACACAATTTGAAACCACTGATTCTGCGGTGTCCAGCTCTTCTCATAGTCCAACTCTCAGGGTCATGCAATGCTACTGGAAAAACCACAGCTTTGACTATACAGACCTTTGTCAGCAAGGTGAGGTCTCTGCTTTTTAGTCTGCTGCCCAGATTTGCCAGAGCTTTCCTTCCAAGAAGGAAGCATCTTTTAATTTCATGGCTGCAATTACCACCAACAGTGATTTTTGAGCCCAAGAATATAAAGTCTGACACTGCTTCCATTTCTTCTTCCTCTATTTGCCAGGAAGCGATGGGACCAAATGCCATGATCTTCACTTTTCTGATGTTAAGCTTCAAGCCAGCTTTTACACTCTCCTTTTTCACCCTCAACAAGAGGCTTCTGAATTCCTCTACACTTTGTGTCACCAGAGTGGGATCATCTGCATATCTGAGATTGTTGAAATTTCTCCCAGAAATCTTAACTCCAGCTTTTGATTCATCCAGCCTGGCATTTCACATGATATACCCTGCATATAAGTTAAATAAATAAGGTGACAATATACAGCCTCGTCATACTCCTTTTCCAATCTTAAGCCAATCAGTAGTTCCATGTTGCTTCTTGATCCATACACAGGTTCCTCAGGAGACAAGTAAGATGATCTGGTACTCCCATCTCTTTATGGTCTTCCCGCATTTTATTGTGATCCACATAGGCAAAGGTTTTAGTGTAGTCAACAAAGCAGAGGTAGATTTTTTTTTTCTGGAACTCTCTTGGTTTCTCTATAATCCAGTGAAACTTGGCAATCTGGTCTCTCGTTACTCTGCCTCTTCAAAAACCAATCTGGCTCTTCTGCTAACTCTCAATTCAGATATTGCTAAAGCCTACCTAGTTTGCAAAAATCTTAAGTATAATCTTGCTGGAATATGAAATGGGTACAACTGTTCAGTAATTTGAATATTCCTTGGCATTATCCTTCTCCAGGACTGCGATGTAAACTGATCTTTTCCAATCCAGTGGCCACTGTTGAGTTGGTCAGCCCCCTTGAGGCCCCCAATAAAGTAAGTCAAAATGAATCCACACAGTGATTGCGTAGAGTCTAAGGAGCTTGAGTCCATAGCCACTGCCAGGAGGTGCATGACAAGTTTCATCAAAGGTCCTCTGGAGACATGGCTGGTTTTTGCCTTTGATTAGAGATCTGAAGCCTTCGAACACTGTTTTTCTTTACAATGCTGTTCTTGTAAAAACTTTTCTCTTGGTTCCATTCACTTCCCTTTCCATTGGTTCACATTTCACAGGATTATAAAGTCATCTTACTATTTCTTAGGGAACAATAATATTCCATTAAAATCACATACGACAATTTGTTCAGTCCTTTTCCAACCGGGGTACACCCTTGGAATTCTAAATATTTGCTTCTTTTTTCCCCCCCTTAGTCCTTCTTTCAGGACCAGGAAGTTTGTTTTGCCTGTGACATTTTCCTCTCAGCAGTTTTCTCCTTCTGAACACTCCTCTGCCCGTCCCTGCTTCTCTTTTGAGTATGATTAACATACACATCAGTGTGTGTGTATGTGTTCATGTGTGCAACCCTTCTTTGTTTCAGATAAGAGAGAATTTTTTTTTAAATCACGTAAGCAATTCCTGCATAGCCATTCCCACCAGCTGTCAACCAACTGCCACCTGCAAGGCAGCCACACCAGCCCAGCTGAAGCAGCAGGGACCCCTGAGGGAGACGGGAGGCAGCATGGGCCAGGCAGGTCAAACTCTCACCACTAACTTGACCACCATCTCCCTTCAGATGCTGATGAAGACAGTCCAGGAGCCTGAGCCCAGGAGCCACGGCAGTAGGAAGACTTCCAGATCAGGACCCTCAGCCATCGTCCTAGGAAGCCAACTCTGGGGAGATGCAGCCTAAAGAGTGATAGCTCCTGTAGGAGCTGCAGCCACAGCTATTGAAGACCCAGAAAAGGAAGTTTTGACCACCAACGGCCTTGGCCATTCTTCTTAAGACCGAGGTTCACCTCATTTCTATGGATTCGGTTATTTTTTCTAGGCTGATAATTCTCAAATCTACTTACCCATCCCCAACCTCTCTACTGATTTTCATCTCCAACCTCCTATTGGACATCTTGAGCTGGCTGTCCCAAAGACATCTTAAATTCATCATGTCCAAAACTGATCATAACCCTTCACATCCCAATGACTCTGAACTCCTGTAGATCATTCAAACCCATCCAAACCCCACTCAACATCCACTACCACTCAATTCCTCGTTCCTTTCCCCCTCAACCTCCCACTCTAACATTTCATCCAAAAGTCCACCTAGCCCTTCCACTGTATCCTCTGGAGTGCCTGTTCCACAGACAATAAATTTTCCTTTATTCTAAATCCGTTCTTCTACTCCTTCAATCTACTAATTCTTAGTGAAACCTGGCTTTCCCCTAATGATACAGCCTTCCTGGTCACCTTCTCCATTTCAACTCTACACTGTCCTCCTTTCCTGAATCCTTAGCCCTCTTATCATATAACTAATTATGTCTAACTAAGCTCCAGTCTTGAATCACTCACACCATTCATTATCTTTGCTGCTAAAAAAAAGTTGGAGAAAATCATGCAACTGTTCTGACTGCATCCACTACAAATGTCTACTATGTAGTCTTTTATGCACAGGAGTGAGGTTTGTCTGATGTGCTTTCTGCTCCCTCCTTACGTTATCTTTCTATACTCGTCTCAGGCACCCGAATTGTAAGTAAAGCCACCTTCCATTCTCTTCTTCCTCCTTTCTACCTTAATGAATCCTTTTTAATGTTTCCTTCTTTTTTCCCCTTTTTAAAGCCTCAGAAAAGAACAAATTTCTTCCCCCCACCCCCAGCTTCTCTGTTTTTCTTATTTACCTCCCTCCACATCCTTGGAAGACATTATCCTTAGAAGTATGTCTCAAGAAACGTTTCTTTCCCCTACTCCAATGAGAATGGCAGCACTGCCTCATCAAACAGCTACCTTCAATGCCTCAACTGAATGTTCCCTTACAAGTATCTCTCGAACCTTGTGTTTGTATCTCCAAGTTCCTATTGCTCCAGTCTTTTTATTAGAAACAATTACTCAAAAGTCTTTGATTCCATTAAAGGCCCACTGTTTTTCCTGCAGGATTATACTGAGCTTTGCAAGGTAAAATATTCCTAGTGATCAGCTCTCCCTTTTGCCTCTTGGAAAATAGCATTCGGAGACCTCCTCTTGTTTATCACAGAAGCTTCCTGATTGTAAGTCACTGGCACTTTAACTCCTTCAAGCTGGGGCTCTGGATTTTTCATAGTTTTCATTTGATTTATTGAAATGTAGTTTCCCAGCTTTCTTTTTAATCCTGGTTTTCAGGGAGTCCAATGATTCTTAACTATTTATTATCTTTCCTCTTGAGTTATTTTTTTTAATCTCTTGCTTCAATTCTTCTGGGTATTTATGCAGTAATTTTTTTTTCTTTGCAGCTCCAATTGCAGTTGTTATGGAATTACTTCCTCCTAGGTAGGATTTTTAACTATCTGGATACCTACGATGATTTTTTTTATTGGTTGGTGTCTTCTTCAATTCTGTAGCTGTAATTCCTGATTCAGGGCTTTGTGCTAGGGCCAAAAGCTGCCGTGCTTCTGGGTGAGGTGGTGAGTCCCGATGAGTCTTGTCCTGGGGTCACAGGCCACTTTACCTTCCAAGGCTGGATCTCAAAGTTTCAGGCATCTCAGATCAGGAGAGAGCCCCTGTGTGCTTCCACTGCCCCAGGTTGAGTGTTCCAATAAGACATGGGTTGCTGCCAACCACACTCTGGGGTTTCCAAGCGTCCACTATGGGTTTCTAATGCCACTGGAGAATTCTAACCTGTCCCTGGGGCTTTCTCAGGACAGCTATCTGCTGTTGCTACCTACAGACAAAGTCTTTCAAGTTACACATCTCACTGGGATTCTGGTCACATTAGGAGGCTGAATGCATGAACGCTATTCCTCCTTCTATTGCCTGCCAACTCCTGGAGTACGGAAGCTGAGTGGATAGCTGTTGTTCAGGCAGCCATTGTGGCCAGAGCCAGCAGTCTCCCTATGCCCTCCACTTGTGTGCCCAAGCAGACTGCTGCCGATACCTGAGAGTCCAAGGGTACCCCCCTGACATCTGCCTTTCCCTGTTCCCTCACGTCACATGAGGAGACATTGAGCCTTTGTTGCTTGGAGTTTTTATGTTATCCTGAAAGCCAAAGAATGGCTCTATCACTAGCCAGTCCAACCTCCTTCTCCACATTAGTTCGTTTGCTTGATAAAGCACAATCTGACACAGTCAAGGAGTTTCACTAGATAATCACAACAAAGCTGTCCCCTCCAGCACAGTACATACACACTGTGGTTGTAGCAGGCAATACTAAGGACTGCTGATCATTAATGAACAGGTTCTGGGAACGTGCCATTGACTTTCACAGAGAAAGAAACAGAGGTGTGAGGATGGCTGCCATGTATGACATCTCTCACATGTGGTGCAGGAGACTTCCTAAAACACAAGTGCATGTTTGGCTTTAAAGACAAGAGTGATGTGGGAACCCAAAAGTCTAAGATTAAGGCCCTTAACTAGCTTCCCCATACTTACCGTCGCCTGCAGTATCCAGGGATCGAAGATACTGTAACTCTTCGACAGCCTTATCCCTGACTGCTTCGAGCTCACCCACGTTGTCGCTTAATTTAATAATGTTCATAAAGGCCTCATAGTTGCAATTGGAATCACGAATCTATGGGACAAAAATCTGAAAATTCAGGAGGCCAGTTCATTGTGTCTCTGTACAAATGCTTGATCCATTCTTCTCCAAATGGACTAAGGTTCATTTTTAATACACCTCCACATATTTTGAATATAGCCAACCCTTCAAGTTAAACAATTTTAGATTTTTTTAGAAAGTGCAATGAAAGAGAAAGTCATTTGGGAAATGAAACAATGATTTTAGCAGTCTTTGGCAAGGGTGGCTAGGGGGTACAGTGGATAGAATGCTGGACTTGGAGTCAGAAAGACCTGAGTTCAAAAGCTGCAGGAGCCCCTAACTTGTTGGGTGAGCCTGGCTAAGTCACATAGCCTCTGCTTCCGTCAGTCCCCTCCTCTCCCAAAAGGCACCTCCCAGGGCTGTTGCGAGAATCTCCTGAGAGACTGCATGAGAGTGCCATGACTGTTCCTGCAGTAGTGGTAGCAACAGTGGCAATTCACAAACAAACTCTCCTCATGCCAATCTGGCACCACTCCGCTGAGCTCCAAAGACCAAATGAGCCCCAGCCCTCTCAGAACTGACGTTCTACTGGCCTCACAGAAAATCCCAAAGCAGTAAGATTCATCAAGGACAGTGACTAAGGCTATGCCAGGCAGCAGTGGCTGGCTTACTGCAGGAGGCCAGGTTCTAGAGTGGGGCCTTGGACAGTCAGAAACATGCTCCTCAGGGACCTCTCTCACAAATGGACACAAATGGCCAGGCCCAAGGGGGGTGGGGAAAACAATGCCCCTTCCACCCAGGAGACCACCTGAAAAGCCAGTCAGTCCCCAAGCCTCAGGGCATGTTTGTAAAGGGCAATACCACACCCAAGAGGGCAGTTTCACTAGACACCATGTGATGGGGATGGGAGGCAATGGCAATCTAAGTGAAGAAAAGGTGGAAACAAAGGTTTTGTAGAGTAAACAAGAATATGGAAAACATGTTGAAAGTGGCTTCTAACACCGTCCTCTTCAAGCCCATTCCAGCTTGGATTCTTTGAATGGCCAGTCTTTCTAATGTGGATAAAGAGAGGAATGAGTAGCTTTGTGCTTAGTCACTGAATATGCTTGTAGAGGCTCAAACAATACAAAATAACTCTTAGATCCTCCATCTCGGCCAGGCCGAGCTTGGACTTATTAGTCCAAACTGAGTGATTCTGTAGTAAGTACAACTAAACACTTTCTCCTTAGACTGTTAACGTGTTTAAAAAAGTTTTCAGTAACAACTGTTGAAGCCTCTCTAGTAAGCGTCTTTCCAAATATTGTAAACAACATTATAATTTTCACCGTTACTTAAGTACAGTAACATAGTAAGTCATGCCACAATAACCTCAACATTGTTTGGGGGTTTTATTTGTCTTAGGGGAAGAAGGTAGAGTCAGTGAAAACAGATAATAGGAATGTCATGAAAACCTAAGAAAAGGGAATCCAAGAGGGCATGGCACACTCATCCAGTCTGAATATGAACCAGGACAAACTTTGGAGAAGTACCCATTCCAGACAACCTCAGCAAGGATCCTTGGCTTCTCAGTGGCCTTGCCACTCTGTGAATGACAATGTGCCCAGCCAGCCACGTGTTGACTATCCTCATAAGGAATGCTCAAACAAGAGATGCCTGTTGGTAGAGAAGGCACAGACCGGCCAAGCCAAGCTCCGTCCTCCCAGCCATCACAAATAGCCAGAAAGTGAGAGAGGAACCGAGCTTCATGAGCTATTAATTAGCAGGAGTGGAGTCAGGAGGGCAGAACACTAGATGAAGGCTTCAGAGCCCCTTGAGAAGCCAACTCAGCAGAGGCGATGCCAGGTGCAAGTCTGGGAAAGCACTCTGGGAAGATATAGCAACGCTGAGCCACCTCCCCTCATAGCCCACACAAATATTAAACAGGCCATGAGGGCCAGGGGTCAGACAACCTCTCTTTACAGCATTGTTGCCTTAGCCGTTCCTCAGCCACTCTCAGAGGCTGGCCACCAACAGAAGAAAAGGGGATGTAATCCATGCCAGAGGAGCAGAGGTCCCAGAGTGAATTCGAAGTCTGGGGCAGACCCCCAGGGTGATCTGCTCAGCCCATGAGGAAGGGTCGAGCTGCACTGCACACACTGCAGGCCCACAACACTCTCAATCCAGTAAGAAAGTTTTCCTAACCATCATAGCTGACCCAACATGGAAGGACTTGCCTTGAGTGAGTAAACTGAAGGGAAAATCCTCATTCAGGGAACAGAGAGATCATGTGAGCTCTGAAGCCCCTCCCACTGCAGAGATGGTGTAAAATCATTACCAAAACCATACATTTTGACACAATCACATGTATGTCATCTTCATAAGGGCAATTTTCTTGTGATTTTACTCGCTACAATTAAACCACACCTATTTTAATAAGTAACCACAAAATTTCGAATTATGTTTTTAACATATTAGGTTGAAGTTTAAAAAACTTAAAGCTCTTACCATCCATATGACATACTGATTAATATAATCAGGATCACTGAGTTGGTTTATTAATGGAAGAAGAATTCCACGTGCAAGGATTTCCTGAAAACAAACACATGTAAATCACTCCTACTTTTCATTTGTACGACATATTTATTAACAATTCTTACTCTTCCAGGAACTCAAAAACTGCTTCACAAAGGGGCAAACACTATAAAACTTTCAAATTGTGAGCAAGAAAGGATTTCAGAAACATCAGCATGAATTTTACCAAGTGGCAATCTTGCTTTCATGGGCTCCCCACCAACTGCTGAATGCAAACCTGGCCCCTCAGCCAGGATGCCTAAAGTACTGCTCAGGGACCCTGACACCCAGGAAGACTTTCCTGAACATCTCCTCCAAGCAACACTTACTGTCTATACCAATGGTTCTCAAAATGTGATCCAGGAACTCGTTAAGGATCCAAGACCCTTCCAGTGGGTTCATGAGGTCAAAACTATGTTCAAAATAGTACTAAAATATTTTAATATTTAATATAGTAAATAAAATCCATGCTTTTGTATTTAATATGGTAAATATAGTAGATAAAACCCATACAAAGGTTCTTTGGGGGGAGGGCTTAATTTTTTTAAGTATGAAGAGGTCCTCTGCAAACCGCTGGTCTATACAAAGCAGATGCCACTCTCACTCCTGCCTTCTCCTACTTCTCAGTAAGCTCCAGGAGGACAGAGACAACATCACATCCCCTATGTCTTCAGAGCAACAGGCATGTCCAGCACTCAGGATCAAAGGTACTCGGCCACTATGTGCTGAATGAATGAAAGGAGTGGAAAGAATGAGACTTGGCTTTTCTCCTTCTTCTGTCCAAGTTCTGGAAAGAGACCCCAGACCCAACAAAGAGGCAAAGCACAGAGTGGTGGAGGCCTTCACAGACTTTTGCAGAATGCAAAGGACTCCTCATGACTTGCCATGACAATAAGGTAGAGGGAAAGGAACTTGGGGGATCTCGGCTGTGAAAACCAAGGAAGCGCCAGCACATAAACCTTTATCCTCAGCATGTGGGAGAGATAAGGAATACAGAGACACTGGTAACAACAGAAACAAACAGGGCCAGGTTCCATTCTGTCCCATCTGAGAAACAGCACATGAAAGAAAAGCTGTGCAGAGGAGAGAGGAACCAAGGGGGTGGGTGACAGCAGGCCACAGAAGGATTGGTGGAAGGAGCAGTGTGGAGAAGACTGTCTTTGAACACCTGCCTGTGCTTAGAGGAAGAGACGGAAACAACATGCAGAAGTGACAGAGCTGGAGATGTCTGCCTGCTGTTTGGAAAGAGTCCCAGCAAAGGCATCTCTACTCAGCTGGGCAGAGCTGCCATGGTGGGGGATGGGTAGCCTGTGCCCCCTCCCTGGGGGGAAGAGGCCAATCACTACCAAGTGGGTAAGGGCCTGTAGATGGACCCAGCAGATGTGCTGCTGTTGGGTGCGGTGTCTGCAACAGGCTTTTCCCATCATTGTTTCTTTTTCACATGGCAGGATTCAATTAGAGACAGAGCAAAGAAATGACTGACAGGACAGAAGATGTTAGTAAAGACAGCTTTTAAAAAGAAAAGGCTGGAGGACTCCTTGTTGGGAAGCTCTAAAGGCAACCTCTTCAGTCTTTAGGGCTGGGCTGCTGGAGTGTCACCCCCTCAAAGGCAGAGGTGGCTTTCCTCAGGTCCAGCACTGTGCTGGGCACACAGTAGGCACTTAATAAATGCTTACTGATCAACTGATTGAAAGTGGGTTCAAAATCCTGGCTTAGTCTTCTCTCTGTTCCATGGGCTCGTTTACTAAATGTATTAGATGAAGGAGCATCTCTGAAGGATGCGTGAAGGCAAGGCCTCAGGTATTTTCCCTGGACTCTTCACAGACCACTCCAGGCCCAGTCAAAGAGAACCTCCCCACTGTTCTCCCTTCAGAGAAGAGGCGGACATACATTCTGGGTCTGTGTCAGGGCAGAGGTTCCAGGGGCTGCCTCGGAGGCCCCTCATAGCCCCCCAGTTTCACAAGCACAGAGGCCGAGTCTCGCTGCTCCAGGGCCTTTTCTCGCCTAATCTTCCTCTCATTCCCCACTACATTGCCCTCACTGTTTTCATGCTCTAAAGGAAGAGGAGAAAGGGGAATAACAGGAACACTTGGGGGACTGTCCGGGTCCTGGGTACCACTCTAAGAAAGAGTCTGAAGTCTCCTTACTACACGTAGAAGAGCTCACTCAGTACTACACAAGAGGCCACTGAGACCACACCACCGGAGCGAGGTAACTAGCACGACTTTCCTTCAAAAATGGAGCAATCCTCAAAGGGAGAAAACTGTATGAAATAAAGGATTGGCAACATCACTGAAAGGTTCTATTAATGTTCATGCCAAAAGCACTAAGCATTTATTAATCACCTACTATATGCCAGGCACTGCGCTAAACTCGGGATACAAAAAAAGGCAAAAACTGTCCCTGACCTCAGGGAGCTGACAATCTCATGGGGAAGACAACATACAAACAGCTGTACTTAAGCTCGACTCGAGGCTGGCCTGAGGGGAGAGGGCCAGAGAAACCTCTACTCCTTGCTGTGCTCTGCTGTCTGAGAGCCTCCTGAACTGGAGGAGAAAACTGAGCAATACTATGGGGTTCAGAGGATCGCATCATGTGTACAAAGGTACAATCTCAAGGGAATTTCCAAAAGGTGAGTTAAAACATCACAGCATCATCTTTGGAAGTGGACACCCACCAGACTAGCCACAACAGCGGTGCCAATGACAATGATAAGGGCAACAGGGAATTTGACTGAAACAAGTATACTTGTATACTCTTGGGAAAACTAACTTGGAACTTAAAATACAAACACTCTATCCTCTAAAGAACTCTGAGAAGCTCTGCTGATCTACTACTGTATTTCTGAAGGAAAGGAGGCTACACAGTTCTAGACATGAATGAAAATTCTCCAATTGGGAAAGATGCAACAAAAGTTATAAAAATATTCATAATTTTGAATGCCTCCAATGAAATAATACAAAAGATGAAAAACATGTGTAAAAAGTTATTCCACAGTAGTGTCATTTATGCCAAAAAACTGGAAATCATTCCAGTGCCCTCTAGGGTATACACTTAGGTACTGTGTGTATATTGAAATTGGCAGCTGTGGGAAATAAGCTGATACACATAAAGGAGAGAATACATTTAAATTAAAAGCAGAAGGAAATAGTAATGTGAATGCTGATGACAACTAAGTAAATACAACACACACACAGATGTACATGTGTACCTACACATATGTGTGTGTCACACACCAAGACAAGTACTGGAGGGAAATAGAGGATGGCATGTAATCTCCTCTGCGCTCTGGTTCGGGCAAAGCCAGTGATCCTAATACGGTGCTGGGAGAATTCAATCCAATAAACACATCCAAGGCCCAAGCAAAGCATCTGAAAGGCAAGGGTAGACACACAGAAGTCTTCTCCCTCCAGGAACTCAATTCTGCTGCAGGATCTTTGATGGAGGAAAAAGTCTGACAGCGTATTTAAAGGCAGACTGAGGTGTAAAAGGCAACACTGAAGGAAGTTCTGGTGAAAGCCAAGTGTGGGAGAAACGGTCAGCGTAGAGGGTGAGCACAAGAACCATGGCCAGAAGCTCGGTTTTCAGCCAACATGGCGTGTCTCCAGGGGCTGCCCTTGTACTCTTCCTAGGTAAATAATGAGCAGGGGTTTGTCCACTGGCCTCAATGATTCCCAGAACGAGAGGAAGGCACAGTCCTAGCTGCCAGCCTCCCACGGCTACCCTGGGCATCCCTCACTCGGCTCTGATCAGAACAATGTGTTCAGGTGTGGGCACAGATTAAGAAGTGTGGGGGAGGGCCACCAAAACCTATCACCATCCCTAAAGGAACTGGGGCTGCGTAGCTTGGAGAAGAAAAGCCTCAGAAGGAACACTGGCTTCAAGGATGTGAAGGGCAGCATGTCCAAGAGAGACTGTGCAGTCTGGTGCCCAAGGGCAGAACCAAAGGAAATGGGGAGTTCAAAAGAGGTCAGAAGCTTTCACAGGATGAGGGCTGTCCCAGAGCAGAAGCGGTCGCCTCAAGATGGGCAGTTTGTCCTCTTTGAACATCCTGAAATGGAAGCTGGACACTGGCCAGTTACACATCAGTGGGGGTGCACTGGAAGGCTTCTGCTGCCCCAAGTTCTATGATTTTGTGATTCTTTTGATGTAGTGAAATGATATGCCTGGAAGCTTCATGTTAATGTCATGTGACTCTCAGGAGATGCAAAGGTCATGACTACTGTCAGAGCACACAGTCAGCTCTCTTCCACGCACACAGTCAGCCACATGACAAGTCTCTGCTTACCCTGACAAAGTACCGCATGATCTTGTTCTGGAAGTCTCCAGGAGGTAGCAACAAATACAGTAACACCTCACACAGATCCCTAAGGAATCCTAGAAGGCAGAGAAAGAACAATCAGTCACAGCGCCGCGCCAGCAGAGGGAGCTGCCAATCCCACGTTCCGGGGCAGGAAATTTTCCCTTTAGGACACCTCCAGGCCTATTTAAATGGCGCATTCCTGAACATTTTCCTACTAATCTATCATTGCTTCAGACTCTTCCTGCCCTTAGAACCCTAATTCGGCGGGCGCTCCTTACGTACAAAACATTCCTGAGGTACCTTGTCTCACAAGAACATCTCTCCAGTTCTCTAACTGTAACAGCTGGCGACTTCGGTGACAAGCACACACCAGCACAGATGCACAAAGTATGCACTTCTCTACTGTTCTCCAGATAAGATACTGGCCATTAATCTTCCTGGGACAAGTGGTACTCTTTAGTTTTAACCACAAATCCACTGAATGCTATGGAGAATTTAAATTATGAAACTTTGTTTTCTCCCAAAGAAGAGTTCACATCCTTGACTATCTGTCTTCTTGGATCATATTCTAATAACATAATGAACACAAACAAATAACAGTGTTTTTAAAGTGGAGGAACATGAAGGAAATTTTAAGAAAAAGCTACAAACTATATACTAAAGAAATCCTGGAAAAGTCTTGGTGAATTTCTTTCTATTCCTTCTCAGTGAAAAATCACAAAGGAAAACACTAGTTTCATGTGCTTTTCCTGTGTTTAAAGAATGCATTTTACACAACAGGGGTGCTCTGCAGTCTCAGTTTCTGAATTATAGGACCAAAGGGAGATGCCTATAAAAAGTTTCATCTCACAAAGACACAAGCTCAGATTCAGAGCTGAATGATGACACCACCAAGCCCAATCTCCTTCAATATCAGTTCAACAGAAAGAGCAACTCCACATCAAGATTCACACGTTAAAAGATGAGTAAGGAGAGTTGTGCTTGCAATAGCGCAGTCTGAAGTGACCACATTCAAACATCACGGCACTACACTACTCCAGTCAAAACCTTTAAGAAAAAAATAAATAATTCAAGTTGCCTCAGCAATATTTTTAGTTCTGCTTTTAAATCAGTGTGTTTGGGCACAAAAACTATTTTTACAACCCAATGTCCATTTAAATAGAAATTTATTAAAAGAAAACAAAAGTCAAGAGGCAATCAATTTAATTTGCTGTTTACGATGAAAATGATGAGCAGCATCCCACCAAAATACATTCTGGGATCTTAGAAAGAGAAGTGTGGTTGTTCATTCCATTTTAGAGTGATGTGCTAGACATGCCAAAGATAACATATTCATTAAGACTACTGTACACAGGAGTCACGCTTCTGTCACAGGAGGTGTCCTTACTCCATCCACAACTTTTCACCTTTAGGATTCTCTTAATTACAGAGAATTCCTAAAATATTTGGCCTCATGTGTCTCAGGGTCTCTCCAACCAGCTCAAGTCTAATACATCTAACTCCCCATTTCAGGGCATCCCACATGATTGATCAACACACAGCCCATATACACAGGTATCACTTTCAGAAAACCAACAAGGCCCCCCAGTCTCTAAAGAAACTTAAGGTCAACTATTATTGCCAGCACAAAACTCATCCTTCCTTTAAAGAGTAGTCTGAATTTCTATTCCCCCTGGAATTTCTTGACAGCAAGGATGGGGCAAAAACCTTAAAAACTAAAGGTTTACACACTGATAATATTGAAAAATCTAATTAAGAACCAAATATCTGAACTTGTATATCAACGTTCAATTTAGTCAAAGTTCCATTTCTAATAATGTGTTGAATATTTCACTTTTCAGGAAAGATCTATTACCTAAAAGAAGCCACATCTGTGGTTAAAGCAAAGTCCAGTTAATACTAAAGCTATTAAGCTACCATATGAGATTTTGTTTTAAACTTTTAAAATAAAAATAAATGTGACAAAAACACAATAATAATGGCAATAAAGGTATTTATGTAATACTTTCTAATTTGTAAAGCTCTCTACATTATTTCATTTGAGTGGGAAAACAACCTGAGGCAGGTACCAGCAGGTCCGACTGAGGCCTCCCCCAAGAAGGCCCATGACTTGCCTATAGACATTCCCTTGACAGGGTCAGTGGTGAGTTTTAAGTCTGCCTACAAGTCCAGCTCTCTACCCATTGGGCCGTGCTGCCTAGCAGGAAATTTATAGGTGTTTAACCTCATATTCTGAAAACAAATTGTATAAACCATTCCCCAAAGTGGAAAAACTTAAAAAAATAAAAAGGTATTACTTCCAAATCCTAGTTAAAGTAATCAACAATTTTACTATGTGAGACAGGGATAAGTATGATGCTGTTTCCTCTTCCAGGTGGGGCAGTTAGTCACAGAATAACAAGGGTAATTAAAACCCATGGGTGATCTCTAAATTCATCCCATTTAAAACTGCTAAGCCCACAAGTCCTCTTACAGAGGCTGAGCAGAGAACTGAGAACCTCTGGCTTTCTGTCTCCTCTGCCAGGATACCAACAAGGAGGCAAATGGCAAAAAAGGCAGCATCCGGAGCGAAGAAAGACACCTGGGGAACCCTCCACAACCAGCCTAAGACACTGAACAAGCAACAGTAAACCAGAACTGCTTGAAGCAATTGCTGACTGTTGGAAAATTTCACCCCCAAAGGAGCAAGCCCAGGGAAGGTGGGCAGCCAGTCTGGCACAGACCCTGCCACAGAACCAAGGCTCTTAGATCACTCCATTCCATACGGTCCTGTACA
Source organism: Trichosurus vulpecula (assembly GCF_011100635.1). Classification (NCBI taxonomy): domain Eukaryota; kingdom Metazoa; phylum Chordata; class Mammalia; order Diprotodontia; family Phalangeridae; genus Trichosurus; species Trichosurus vulpecula. The sequence goes on from NC_050577.1 coordinate 10,851,321, forward strand.
AGCACCTCCCCACCCCAACTCTTATCTACAGAGATGGCCATTGCCCCATTTTATGGAATAAAGAGGAGATTCCTGTGAGACTGGACTGCTTCTCCAACATAATGCATAAAATGAAAATACACACCTACTCAACAAACTATCTCATCTATGCCACCTTCTTGAGGCAAGAGTTCTTTATCGAGCACACACTCTCAGGGTGAGGCAATGGCCAGAGGGTTGCCTCAGAGCCAAAGGTCCCTGGTGTGACTCCAGCTGCTTCTTCCACTTGGGAGCTGTGTGACCATAGGCGAGTCACTGCTCCTTTGGACTGGGCCTCAGAAGGAGGGTTCAGACTGAATGACCTCTAAGGTCCTCCAAGGACCAGAGATGTCCTTCAGCTTTAATGCTGCTTCTGTATTTTCCACCTCTCCAGCTAAGTCTTCTTAACCCAGCTTAACCTCAGGCTACCACCTTCAGTAGGGTTATAAGGAGGAGAAAAGGAAACCTTCTTCTTCTTTGGGAGAGGTACAGACTAGATCGCGACAAGTGTCCTTCTCCATCTCGACTTCAACTTCAAAGAAGGTCTCTACAAGGTCTTCGGCCGAACCTGCAGAAAGGAAAGAGAGTTGGGAGGGCCGAAGTCCAAAGGAGGAGAGCCATGGCTATTGCCGACGGCCCCTCCCGGCTGGAGGACAAGCTCTACCTTTGGCCTGCTCATCCTTTTCAGTGATCTTCTGCTGGGCTTTCCTGAACACCCGCAGGTGGGTACCAAAATCATCCACAATGCGTGTGGTGAAATAAGGCTGCCAGTCTATCTCTTTCGACCTAATGATAAAAACATGAGAGAAAGCAAGCATTACCAAACACCATGCTCTGGAGCAAGCAACAGAAATGTTATTTAAAAGACTGTGGACAGAGGGGAGGCTACTGTGACCCAGAAAAGAGATGAGTGAAACACATCTGTGCTGAGAGTGATTTCTGGGCTCTCACTTATTTATTTTTTGCTCTTGTTAGTTCACTATAATGTGACCAATGCAATGACTAGTCTCACATACTTCTTATAAGTCCTGGAGTAGCTACAGGAGCAGGTCACCCATTCAATCTGGGCCTCATCTCCCTCATATGTAAAAGGAGGTGGTGGGAAGACATTAGAAGATGCCTCGGGCCCCTTCTAACTCTGGTTCCTAAGCCAAAGCACCTTTGCTATACGTCCTTTAACAAAACGACACACAGGCTTCTCCAGTTTAGACATCAAATAAGAAAGTAAGTCTGAGACTGTTACAATAAGTGACAGCTTTCATTTTTGTCTGCTATGAATCTGTATTTGTTTGTGGAAGAACCAGTCTGGTCATATGCATTTTTTCCCTTGTTTTTTGTTTAATCTGTGTGAGGAACTCCATGATGTGGACAACTCTTTGCACCTGCAAATGGCCTGAGGCACTTCACAGAGGCCAAGTGACTTGTCTTTGGTCACACAATGAAAAGACAGAGACAAAATTTAAACCAGGGGACTGATTTCAAAGACCCTATGATGGCCTCTCAAAGGCATGAACTCAGGGGGGAAAATGCCCAATGCCCAATGTCTGAAGGATAAAATCAAAGGAGCATTGTCACAGCTGCCCCAGAGTCAGTCCATGGCCCACAAACAATTTGCATTTGTCTCCACAATTAATTCTAGGACAATGAAATAGAATCACTTTCTTGCTAATATTTAGCTCAAATTAAGTCAATCAATAGACATTTATTAATATCAAAAACTATTTAAAACGTTGTTACACACACAGATAAACAAAGAGAAGGCAACAGCTGGACAACAATCTAACAGATGGGCGACAGGAGAAGGGGCACCACACGGAAAGGGACTGAACTGGACTGGCATAAGAGGACTCGGTGCTGAATTCAGGCTTTGCTTCCTACACCTCCGGCCCTCAGTCTGGTTTTCTCACATGAAAAATCTGAGTAAGACTAGAAGCTAAGTCTCTTCCAGTTCTAAGGCCTAGGAGCCTATGAAACTCTGGTCAACAAAGGATTCCTATACAACCCACCAAGTGGACGATCAACAACTACATAATGATGGCGCCAGCTCCTGCCATCCGCCCTGTTTCTTTAAGTGTGAATTTTTAAGCAGGGTGGGAAGTAATGGGAGTGACCGATTCTAGCAGAGGGTACTGAGAGCTAACCCAAGCAGGCTCCAAGTATGGTCTTATCTCAGCAAGTCATGGCAGGAAGACACATGTAAAAAGACAAGGGAATCACCAAATCCTTTACTGGAAGGACGACAGGGAACTCTGGCTGTCATCAGCTTAAAAAAACCCCCAAACTATAATTAACCCAATTTATACTTTACCCAGAAGCTAGCATTAGTAAAGATGAGTAACTGAGCAAAGGCTCGTGGCATTACAGTCAGTTAGAATATATAAAGGAAGCATTATCGATGTAATATTAACACAACTGGAAAAGCTGGTAGAAAAGAGAGAACAGTGGCAGGGAGCCCGAAAGGAGACAATCAGACAGCAGGGAATTGGATCATTCTGTGGGCAGATGTTTTGATGGCGCTCGTAAGGTCTGCAAAAGTCTTGACATATGCTGAATCTTATCTGATTCTTACAACTATCCTCAAAAAAAAACCCTACAAGCCCTTCTCTCCTATGGCTAATAATACACCTCCCAACTTCTACACGTGCAAGGAAGACCTCTCAAAATGTCCAGCCTTACCTCCTCCAAGCCAGAGACCAGCAGAAGCTTCCTTTAGTAATCAGCATAAAAATGATTTTCAAATGTGTCCATATTTATCAGTTTTATAAAAATAAGTATACTATTTAGAAATAGTTTATTATAGTCCTTGAAAGGAGGTTTATTGTAACAGATTTTGAAGAAAGAATACCAAATCATGAATCAAGTACCATCTGTTCTCCACTCCCTAGTATTTGATTTAATTTGTTGATATTTAAGCCCATGCTGATAACTTCCAATTTAATGTATGCTGAGCACAGGCAAATTTACTACATAGAGTACATGACCAAATGTTGTAACTAATGAAAATGTACAAGCACCAAGGTTACACTAGAAAACCGAGATTATTAGCCAAAAAATGCCATTTCTGCTGACTACACAGAAATGCCTGCAATGGGGAGATTGGGGAAGAGGGAGCATTTCACATATCCATCCAAAAGGCCTAAGTCCGGTCACTAAACAAGGGAAGTGATTCAAGCGCAGTCAAGGACTGCTTCCAAAAGGATGGGCCATACTAAGACCCAAGTACAGTTTTCAACAGGTATGTGGCCCACGCTACCGCTCAGAGAGATTTCTTGTAAGAATCTCTGGCCAGCAATCTTCCCACGTGACCCATCAGGATGTGGCGGCTTCTATTCCGTTCACAGTACTTTGGAAGGGGGAAGGTATCCATTCCTGTAACTTCATCTAAGTCTCATGGTAGAGTGGGAGTGAAGAAGATTTGGATTCAAGTCTTCCCATGTAACTTCCTGCAACGTCAATGGCAGGAGAGATACCAATCTCCATGGAGTAAGCAATGCCTCACGCTGGGAGTTCCCCACCTGGACGAACTCATCTTCACAGGCCCAAGAAGGTGAAGGCAAGGTTAGAGGGCAGGTACCAACAGAGCTAAGCTGCCTTGATGACTCATCGAGGAGATTATGGAGGCGATTCCTACGTTTAACCCCTTACAATCCAGCTTCGGACCTTACCATTCTCCTGAAACTCTTCTCTCCTAAGTCCCCAATGATTTCTCAGCTGCCAAACCCAACGGCCTTCTCTCCATTGTCCTTCCCCTTGACCTCTGCAGCCTTGGCCACCGTGGATCACTCTCCTCCACTCTTCCCTCTAGGTTTCTGCCCACTCTCTCCTGGTCTTCCTCCCACCTCTGACCACTCCTCATTCTCCTTCCGTCTCCTTTGCTCTAGATCATACCCTCCAGGTGTTCCTTGGCGCTGTGTCCTGGGTTCTTTCCCACTTCCTCCGTGATCTCATCAGCTCCTACAGACTTAATGACCATCTCTATGCTGATGATTCTCAAATCTACCAGTCCTGCCCCAAACTCTCTGCAGACCTCCAATCTCATGTCTTCAACTGCCTTTCAGACATCTTAAACTGAATGAATGCCCAGTAGATATCTTAAACTCACTATGTCCAAAACAGAACTCATTATCTTTCCCCCTAAAGCCTCCCCCTTTCCTTCCTTCCTATTACTCTAGAGGCAACACTATCCGCCCAGGTCCTACAGGCTCACAACCCAGGAGTCAACCTGGACTCCTCACTATCACACTCTCATGTCTAGGGTGTTGACAAGGCCTGTCGAGCTCATCTCTACAACATCCCTCAAATGTGTCCCATTCTCTCCTCTGAGACCTCCCCCAACCTGGTGCAGGCCCTCATCACCTCATGCCTGGACTACTTCAGTAGTCTGCTCTGGAGTCTGCTGGCCTGGAGTCTCTCCCCATTCGAGTCCGTCCTCCATTCAGCCACCTAAATGATTTTCCTAAGGCTCAGATCTAACCGTGTCACCTCCCACTACTCAATAAACTCCAGTGGCTCCCTCTGGCCTTCAAGTTCAAAAACAAAATCCTCTGTTTGGCATTCAAAGACCTCCATACCTTAGCCCCCTCTTACCTCTCCAGTCTGCTCAAACCTCATTCCCCCAATATATTACTCTTCCATGCAGTGACACTAGAATCCTGGCTATTACACAAACATGACACTCCATCTATTAGTACTGGGAATTCTCCCAAGCTGTCCCCCATGGCTGCAACTCTTGCCCTCCTCCACTCAAACTACTGACCTCCCTGACTTCCTTTAAGTCCCAACTAAAATCACATCTTTTATTAGAAGCTTTCCTCAACCCTTCTTAATTCTGATGCTTTTCCTGTTAATTATTTCCTATTTTATCATGTATATAGCTTGCTTTGTATATATTGGATTGGCTTGTATGTTGTCTCCCACTTAGATGGTAAGCTTCTTGAGGGCAGGAACTCTCCTTTACCTCTTTTTGTATCCCCAGCACTCAGCCCAGTGCCTGGCATATAGTAGGTGTTTAATAAATATGCACTGATTGATTAGGTGACCCTCTAACATTCCTTTCAACTACTTTTAGAATTCTGTGAATTTAAAAATAGGATGGCATTATTTTAATTAATACGAGAACCATAAGCAATACCCGATCCAAGCAAACTATAGTACAGGGTTACGTATTAGGCCCCGGAAGCTTCTATATCACCACACGACAGTTTCAACAAATGGTAGAAGGATACAAACAAGCCATGATGGCATGATTCCATGTGCCCAGCAAAGTCTGACCAAAAGGAGCCCCTTCTGGGGAGTCAGGAGGCGAGACCAAGACATGCGGGTGTGCTGGCTGCCCCCAGTGAGGGTGTCGGTGCTCTCTCCCTTCAGAGACAAACGTGACAAACAGATCCGTTTCATGCTCCATCCCTTTGTCTGGGCGGCCTTCTCCCTCAGGGGCATTGTCTATTCTCCATCATCAGCAAAGGCCCAGGTTCTAGGCCCTTGAGTGTTCCTGTCACTGGTAACGTTGAGTCGGGTACAGGATCTCTCGGTCACGGCTCAGAAGCCTTCCTCCTACACTTCCTCGATTTCCTCCTCAGCCTAATTACTGAGTACAAGCACTTGGCTTCTAGTCCTGCGATACCCAAAGTGAAGGAGAGAAGTCACTTATTCTCTGAGCCTATTACTGCATCCATAAAATGTGGGTGCTGCCCGCACTGCCTCCATTGGGGACTGTGGGGAAAAGGGCCAGCGCTCTGGTGGACATGTCAGAGTGCCAGGCTGGGGGGATGTGACAAAATCAGGCTACAAATGTTCGAGTTAGTGATAAGGAGAAAACTCTCACTCAAACATCAATAAAAACTGCATCTTCCATTAAGAGTTTTTCAAAGGCAATCTGCCCTTGGTGGCAGAATGAGGTCTTCAACAAGACAGTGAGAAATAAGAGTCTAAGAAATGCAAAGCAGCTTAATGAGAAATGAAATATGCATCTTAAAATCGGTCTGTACTTCTCCTTAGTACTTGGGAAGGCCCATATTCAAGTGGTGCAGTAGCAGCTCAATGCTGATTCCCACAAGCAAACGGGTCAGTCAAAGCTGAAATGCATTCATTCATTCATTCATGCATTCATGTATTCACTCAAGAAATATCTTCTGGGTATCTACTCTGTTCAAGGTATTAGTTTGGGTTACCCAAGCAAAATGAAATTTTCTTATAATAAAGCCCAGCCAATCAATGGAAAAAGCTAAAAGAGAATATCTTTCTTTTGAATGGAATTAAGTAATCCCGGACAATCAGAAATGCAGGATTTATGTAAGTTTCCCAAATCAAATGACAATTCTTCTAACAGAATAAAAATGAAGTTTAGAACATCCTAATCCCAAGGTAGGTCATCTGGATCTAATTAACACTCCCTGAGCACTGTTAAAAATAATTACAAGTCAAGTAGAACATTCAACCACAGAAACAAACAGAATCAAGATTCGGCACAATCTCATCAGAGAATCCCAAGTTCAGAGCCCAGAGGCTTCCTGAAGCACCCAACCCAGCTGCCGCCCTCCCTGTGCAAGGTCACACACCAGACGGTGCAGGCCAGGAGGAGGAAGGCCCCTGTGCCAAGCTGGCCTCAGATGTCCACCCCACCCCAGTTTCCTTATCTGTCAATCGAGGATAACAACAGCCCCTCCCCCCAGGGTTGTGGTGAGGCTCCAAAGATATCACAACTGTAAAGTGCTCCGCACGATGGCTGCCACACAGCAAGAGAGGTAAAAATTATTATTATTATTAATATTATTATGACCATTAATTGGCTCTTTAATTGTTAAAGGATCAGGTCATAATAAAACACTTGAGTCAAAACTACCTCAACAAGAAATGTGCCCTCCCTGCAGAGCCACGAAAGGCAAAGACAAATGTCCCCAAGGGCAAAAGGAGAGTCTAGAAATCCTGAGTTTCAGCAGGGAAGTCTGCCCTGGACCAGCTGAGCTGAGGCAAGTCTTAAAGAAGGTCCTGAACTGACCATGAAAGGAAGAGAATGTCCAGCACCCATGGGGGAGGTGGTGGGTACTGAACCAGATTTAGGAGTCAGAAGACCTGAGTTTGAATCCTTTCTGAGACATTTCACTGGACTCCTCACACAGGACAATCCATCTCCAAATGGGGCCTCTTCCCTGGCCATCGCCCCACGCCTGGACTCTCCACGCTCCGGCTTCCTTCAAGTCCTCACTAAAATCCCCCCATCCTCATTCCTGTCACTAACAGGAACCTTTCCTCCATTGGTTCGCTCCAATTTCTCTGTCTGTGTCTGCCTTATTAGCAGTGGAGTGCCTTTCCTTCAAAGCAGGGACTGCCACTTACATTTTTGGTATCCCTCAGCACCGTGTGGCACAGTGGCCGGGACCTGCTAATAAACGTTAGTTAGTCACTTAACTAACTCTCCCGGCTCGTTTCGTCACCTGCAAGATGGGGACAGTAACACGCCTACCTCGCAGGGCTGCTGGGGGAGTCAACATGATCGTCTAGGTCGAGAACTCTGCGAACCTCAAGCAAGACGCTGCCGACGCGTTAGCCATGACTGCACCTATCTGACGGCTGCCTGCGGATGCCTCCTCTTGCTCACAGCACTGGTTCTGTGGGACGTGGTGAGAGGGAAAGGCCAAGGCAATGGGGACCCTGTGTCCTGCCTCCAGCTGCTGAAGGAGAGAGAGCAGGACACCCGAGGACGCCTGCAAAGGGCCCAAGGGACAGCAAGGCCAGGAGTGGGAGCCTCTCGGAGGCCCTGCTCCCCAACCTCGGCAGCCCAGGTGCCCTCAGAGAAGCTGAGCTGAAGCTGATCTGATCACCCAACCTTCCCCATGGCAGGAGGACAAACCCATCTGCCCACCAACCCCACTCCTCAAGTGGGAACCCAGAATCCTTGCTTTGCTGGGACTCTCCCTCCCAGTTCACACTGGTGGTGTGCCAGGCTCCGAACCCTGAGTGCACATGGCTGCTCACCACACCTGAATGAGCGGGGAATAGCCAACTAAAATCCTCAGAGTGAGACAGAGGACCAGCAGGCCTTCCCACACACCCTGTCCCTGTGTCCTTCCGACCCCAGTTGTGGTAGGAACAATACTTGCCATGTTGGCTACACTAGTTTTGGTCCCCAAAAGGCAGAGGCTAAAGGCTTCAGGTGCTGGTGGGGCTTTGCAAACCAGGAGCCTGAGGTCCAAGAGGCCAGTCGATGAGGAGGCAGTACCCTCAGATCTGGCCTACTGCTGTGCCTCCTCCACCCCAAAACCCATGCTCTGCTGCCTGGACAGGCTTCCATAAAACAAGAAGGGAGCTGCATTCGCCTAAACCAGATGGCCTCTTCCTGGCCCTGTCTGAACTCCAGCCATCACCCTCAAATCTTCCTCAGTGGACCACTGGGTGGGCTCTGCCAAGGCAGCCTCTGCCTTATCTTGCCTAGAACCAGGTCTCCACTTCAAAGCCACCTCCACTGAAGACATCCTCCCTGCAAATCAAGCTTCCTACCTTCCAACTGCCCTTTACAGTAGAGTGGAAGCTCCTTGAGGCAGGTCCTGTTGGCTTCTATCTCTCTCTCTATCTAGCCTGTCTCTTTATCTCTCCGTCTGTCTATCTCTCTTCTTGCTAACTACCCTTTCTGTGCCAAGGCTCAGTCAATCTCCTTTCATGACTGTCAGATGGTTATTTCATTCATCCCAATCTCAAACCTGAAGCCCGAGTCAGGAATGGCCTACACCCCCTGGCCAGTGACCTGCCAATACACACTAAAAAATTCTGGGCCTTGCCAATGACCCTTCCAGAGCACCCTCAGGAACTGGCGGCCTGGGCTGAGTCCTCATCGAGGCGCTCTTCTCCATCTCACTCTGCCTATGTTCACCCTCAGGTCTTAACACGCCGCTTGGAACTCAGGAGTCACTCAATGCTCAATGGTCACTGCACTTCTGTGTGCCAGAGGGCTGCCCAGAAGCCATGCTCAAGCCATCACCCAACTAATCCACTCTCCACTGAGTTTCAGTTGGGGACTCCAACTGAGTCAAGGGTCCTACTATATAGCTGGGTCATGGGCTAGGCTTGATCCTGAATGAGAATTGGCCTTATTCCCTCCCCTCCACCTGGCCATGACTCCTTCCCTTCTGCCAAGGCCTTGCTTCCCGGTGGTGGTAAAAGGGGAAGATTTTGAAGCAAATAGATTACTGTGGCTTTTAACAGGGAAAAACAAGATGGCACAGGGGACAGTCTAAGAGAGCTGGGGGGGTGACCTGTCACTGGGGGCAGTTGAGGCCAGCTCTCTGCTCCCTCTTGCACCCTAAACCTAGACTCCACCCAAGGACACAGCTTCTGGAGCTAGGAAGCCAGGAAAGCCTCCCCTTGTCTCCAGCGGCAGAGACAGGAGCCCTCGCCTCACTCTGGGAATCCCAACTGCTTAGGGGAGGCAGGAGGGGTAGAAGGCCTAGAGTGCCCACCATGCCTCCAGCACTTCCTACTGGGGTGACCTAGGGCAGGTTGGCAAGTTTTCCCAAAAGCTGGGTGGGGCCTCTAGGGGGCACCAAACTTCACAGAGCCCAGGGGCTAGAGTCATGAAGACTCATCTTCCTAAGTTCAAGGAATCCAGCCTCAGACACTTACTAGCTGTGTGACCCTGGGCAAGTCACTTAACTCTGCCTCAGTTTCCTCATCTATAAAATGAGCTGGAGAAGGAAATGGCCAACCACTCCAAGATCTTTGCCAAGACAACCCCAAACAGGGTCATGAAGAGCTGGACACGACAAGAGAGGGATCCCGAGGAGTCTGGCAGTCACGTTCAGGACAGCCTCCTGCGGGTCGGAGACGTAATGCCTCAACGATAGAAGGTTCATCTTCCCTCAGGAGCCTTGGCTCATGCCCCTTTCTCCCCCAAAGCTCAACAACCCTGAAAGGCCCGACTCAAGTCAGGAGGAGGCAGGAGGCCTGGAAATCCTACAAACACCCGCCTCCCAAGGCTGTTCCGAGGAGCCAAGGCGATAACATCTGTCAAGTGCTTACCTTCTACCCCTCTAGGCCTGACCTCACACCAACCAAGACAAGGATGATGATAATGGGCTCTAAAGTTTACAAAGTGCTTTACAAATCCCCACAACGAGCCTGCAGGCAGATGCTGTCATTCTCCCCACTTTACAGCTGAGGACACAGAGGCCCAGGATCACCAAGCAGGCGAAGGATGGGACACCAGATTTGACTCCAGGCCCCGGCTCTGGGCACTGGCCAAGCTGCCTCAGTCTATTTACCTCGTCAGAAAATTCTCGTTCCTGCATTTCAAAGGTAATTTCCTGTGCACGCATTTATCATACTTAAATTGTGCTATATCCACACAGTGCCATGGCCTCACCTGGTGGAAAATTGAATGAGAGCATTCTGGAGCGTCTGCCTGATTTCGAGGAGAAAGGATTCATCATCACTTAATGTGTAATACCAATACTGGACATAATCCCTCAAGGAAAACTGGATAACCTGAAAATGTTAGGGGAAAAAAAAAAACCACAAAACACCTGTTAGGATTAGAAAAAGAACCACATCAAACAAAAACCGAACCCAAATTCCCAGGCCCTGAGAGATGCTCCTCTCCCCGGGCGCCACCCCGCTGCCACAGATCCCAAGCTCAAAGCTGCTTCTTGAGGGTGGCAGGCCCTTCCCTGACCAATTTCTGATAAAGGTCGAAAGTTCCCATGAGAAATGAGTTTGCTACCAGTGGTACTGTACTGGTCTGGTGATCTCCCTACAAAGCCTGGGCTATCAAGGGGGCAGCTGCCAGCTTCCTGAGCTCCCACTAACCAGGGCATCTTGGCTTGGCTTTAATACATTCATGCTTTCTTTACCTCTAACTAACTTTGACCCTATTTCTCACATAGCCAAAATTTAGCATAAGGCTAACAATAAAAGCATAATTACCCCTACAACCATCTAAAATAGAGAGAATCATAAACTCTACATAAAATGTATAAGGAGAACTATACAACACTGGATCATTCAGACAATGATGAATCTTGAAGTTAACCTTTAAAAAAAAGAACTAATTTCATAAAGGTATTACATGGCATTAGAAAAGGTCAATACAGGGGAGCAAGCTGGCATGATGCCTGAAGAGTTATTAAACCATGTCTCCCCTCTGACCCAGCAATACCACACTTAGGTCTGTTTCCCCAAGTGATCAGGGAAAAAGGAAAAGAAGCTCTAGGTGCTAGACTCTTTACAGCAGCTCTCTTTGTGGTGGCAAAGAACTGGAAGGTGAGAGACTGCCCAGCAACTAGGGAATGGCCGAACAAGTTTTGGCATGATTGCAATGGCATGCTGCTGTGCTGTCAGAAATGGTGAGCAGGCTGATTTTAGGAAAACCTGGAAAGACTTGCATGAAATAATGCAGAGTGAAATGAGCAGAACCAAAAGAATGTTGTATACAGTGATGACAATATTGTTGAAAGGATAACTGTGAATGACTCAACTATTCTGAGTATTATAAATATTCAAATCAACTACAAAGGACCTACAAAGGAAGATGCTATCCACCTCCAGAGAAAGAACTGATAAATAAAAGTATGATGGTATGGTTCTGCACACGTATATGTGTGTATTTGGAGGTATGCATATGTATGTGTGTCTACATGTACATACACACACATACATACATCTGCGTCAAATGGTGGCCTTCTCTAGTGCAGGGCGGAGAGAGGGGGAAAGAGACAGACAGACAATTTGGAACTTAAAATATAACCAAAAATTAAATCAAATCAAAAAAAAAGGAAAAGGTCAATATATATTTTGCCATATTTGTTATTCTTCACATAACCCAAGGAGAAAGCTAGAGTATTTCTGACTAACCCCATGTCCGAGAGAAGACTACTGAGTTTGTCCACCCATTAAAAGGGACACATTCTGAATTGTCATAAATAATTATGCACTTTGCTCAGCACAACAAAGGTCCTGTTGGAACAAGGTCCTCCTCTACCTCCCCACCCCAACCCCAATCCCAGCAGCCTGGAGGAAGGGGGGTCGAACAAGCTATGAGGGTTGTGCCCCTTACTCCAGGTCTGCAATTTGCCCAGACCCCACCAGGATCTCCCTTTCCTTCCAACCTTTATGCCAATGCTCCCCTTCTTTGTCCCCCTCCCAGCTGGAGTCCAATGCCAGATCTCTCCCTCTTGTAGGTGGAAGCCCAAACAGCCTGCTCTACCATGACCCTCAGCTGCACTTCCCAATATTGGTCTGGGACCCCCCAGCCTCACCAGCTATGGAGCAGACATGGCTATTCTTGCCCCTCCGATAACCAACTCAAATCCTTCCCCTCTGAGGGAAGTCAGCTGGGCCTTACTATCTGCCCTCGCACAAACCCTTCTAGACCCCTGGGCACTGCCAGCCCTCCCCCTGCATGGTCCAGACTGCCCAACTTGACCACATTCTCCCATGCTGCCCCCCTGCAGCTGGGCCTTGCCAGAGTCCTGGCAACTGGAGACTAAGAGGTGCCGGAGGGCCTTTCTCGGAGGCCTCTGGCTGAGCCCTGTCTTCCGCAATTAGAAAGGCCGCTCTGAGAGGGTAGGACCTGTCTCCCTTTTTCATTTGTATTTCCAACAATCAGCATGGTGCTTCTGCACATGGTAAACATTGGATACATGTCTTTTTCATTCAATCATTTGTTCCTCTTGCCCTACCAGCAGCATCTGATGTAGATGTAAACAGTCAGCCAAGGAGGCTGAGGTCCAGAGGGGACCTCACCTAATGCTTAGGTAGTTGCTATGCCCAAGAACTGGACACAGGCCTGTAGCCTATCAAAATAATCAATAATATCAAGGCAATGAGGAGCATTCCTTAGTAGTCATGTAAAAAAACACAGCAGACAAGGCATGAAATGCTCTGTTCTGCTCATTCGAGACACTTACCTGCTGGAGAGGCTCATCAATGATATTGGCACCCGTCAATCTTCGATCAATCTTAATCATTCGAGCTTCCCGTCTCATTTCTTCTAAGCACTTGAAGAGAAGCCATCACATGTCACCAGAGAGTATCTTAATTCAACGTAAATATTCCTATCATCTGACCTATCCTAGCCAACCTGTCACTCTGGAATCCTCTTCAACCATAATTTTTTAAAACTGAGTATTTTATAGAAAGCCAATAGTGTCCTAAAAATCCTATTAAATCTTTCTTATGCTCTAATGTAGGGGTGGGGAACCTGCAGCCTGGAGGCCACATATGGCCCTAGGTGCTTCAGTGAAAAGGGTAGCACATGAGGATCTAGAGGGCCACATGTGGCCTCAAGGCTGCAGGTTCCCCACACCTGCTCTAATGCGTAAGTTCCCAAAGTGGGTGATAACGCCCCTGGGGGTGGGGCCCCCGCTGGAATGATCCGGGGGGAGGGAGTAGCTTGAAACGATGTAAATTTAAAAAACCCAAAACGTCAAAGGGTTAAAGAAGTCTATTTCTAGGGGGACACTGAGTAATTTTTTTTTAAAGAGAGGCCAGTGGCCAAATAAGTTTGGGAACCTCTGCAGTGTGAATTAAATTCTGATCACAACACTATAACACAATAATCATTACTTCTGATCATATTACAAAATCACATGACTAGGAAAGTACTGTATCATTATGCTAAAAAAAATCAAATTATTCTTCATAAGGAGCTTAAGAAAAAAAAGGGGGGATTCAATTCCATATATTCCAAGCATAACTGGCATCTCAATTTCAAAGTGCCATCACTGACATTCATTCCATGCTACTAAATGGAGTTTATTACACAAATGGATTTTTTCTTTTGTTGTAATTTTTGGCAATTTCAAGACAAACATAAATAACCAATCCACTCTGAACTATCCCCTAACATGGACAGCCTCCTTTGACAAAGTTAATGGCCACAGACAATTAGGTGAAATTGGAAATGCCTAAATGAGGGGATCAGAAAGTCATGATCTAAAGAGTTTATAGAAACTTAAAGGGAGGAAGTTTCTAACTGAGTGTCAAGGAATCTACCTTTGACCCTGCACTGTTAAACCTTTTTAGCAAGGGCAAGAATAAAGACAGAAATGGTAGGCTGGTTGAGAAGGATAATTACGATGTTGCAAGAACAAAGTCAGGATCCCAGAAGGTCTCACTCGACAAGCTAGGAAATATGGTCATGTCAAAAAAAAGAGAATTTCACAGGGATAAATATAAAGTCCTACAGTTGGGTTAAAAACAACAACTCCCCTAGTAGGGATGCAGACGTAAAGCTGGAGCGGGCTCAAATCGAGCCACTTGGACAGGCTTTTATCCCACGCCTGCTTTGTGCCAGGTTCTCTGCTGGAGGCTGAGGATGCGGAGACAAAAATGAAACCATCGCCTGCCATCAGGGCCCTTGAATTCTGCTGGGAGGAGGGGGGAAAGCGGGGAGGGAGGGAGGGGACAACCCTTACCATGAGAAACTAATGTAAAATATATGCAAACTAATGTGTAGAGAGAGGGGACACTGATTACTCCTAGGTGCAACTGGGAAAGGAGTCCTGGAGGAGGGGCTCTTGGTTCCAAGGAGGAGGGGGAGTATGTCAAATGTGAAGGATCCTGGGTACAAATGCCTAGAGGGACAAGGAGTAAGTGGGTCTGTAAGACAGCAGATAGATACCTAACAAGTCTGTATGTGAGCCCAGCAGCAGCTTCTGCAGTAGGAGGGTGACGTGGTGAGATCTATCACTAAGACAAAGGTGGGGAGAACAGCCTGGAGAAGCTGGATGCAGGTAGGCCAATGAGGAAGCCACAGCCCAGGTGAAGGGCAATTCGAGCCTGACACAGAGTAAAGGTTGTGCCAGTGGAGGGAAGGGCACAGGAGGGAGAGGTGTCATAGAGGAAGAGTGAGCAAGATGTGAGTGAGTGAAAGAAGGTGGGAAGGAGAAAGCAAGCACTGAATTCTATGTGTTAAGCCCTGGGGATAAGACACAGTGAAGGAAGCACCAAAGGTGTCATGTAGCCTGGGTCATCTGGAAAAGGCCTAAAGACCTGGGAGCCTCAAGGTCTGTTATGTGTCCCTTCCCAAAATAATAATGTGTCTTAGGAGGCATCAGAAGAAGGTCCTTCCTGGAGAAGAGGAAGGTCGTGTTCGGCCACATTTCTGGAATAACACAGGTAAGGTGGAGGTCCTGGTTTGGGTCTGTCAAATAACTAGAGGAGGGTCCCAAGAAGAGACAGGGAAGGGACCTGAGATCAAGCCCTGGAAGGACTCACTGGAGGAAGGGCAGATGTTAATCCTGAAGAAGCAAAGACCAAGGGAAGACATGAGAGCGGTCTTCAACTACTGGAAAAGCTGTCAGGCGGACCTTCTCTACTCAGGTCCATGAGTGAGCTAGCAACAATGAGTCTCAGCTAAAGAGATCAAGATTTCACCCTGATGATCCAAAGGCGGGCAGGGCTGTCACTGGCAGGTCAAGGTGGAGGCTGGAGAAAGTATGATGGGGTGCTATACTTTTTTAAAAAGTTCCACTTAACAACAACTAGCCTTTATCTGGCACCTAAAGTTGGCTAAAAACATGACATAACTCCATATGAACCTAAACAATCTTGTGAACCAATGTTCCTACTCCTTGAAAATGGAGCATTTCATTCAAAACCAAGAATTAGCACTTTTAGAACCAAAAGTACAGTCTTCTTTGAAGTTCCCAGTGATGACCAAATGCAACTTGCAAGTAAAGTGTCTCTCTTCTGCTGCTCTGATTTTACTTCACTATGATCACTGTGTGAATAGTAATGTCAGCTGGACAGAATAATTAGAAATCCTTGCCTCAAGACATGAGCAAAAGTAGCTGATTCTAGGAAAAGTGGCCAGGGCCATCACCACCACCACCACCACCTCCTCCACCCCCATCGCCATCCCCATCGCCATCACCATCCCCATCACAGTAAGAGCAGCTCCTGTCCCCAGACAGATGAATGACCCCTGTACAGACCTGTAAGGAGCTCACCTTAGGAATCCCTGTGGAGGCTGGAGGAAGGAAGGAGTGCTCACACTGCTCCAGGTATTTCTCGGAATTGGTTTTTCCAAACAAGAGTGTGACCACAAAACCCCTACAGGGAAAAGCATGTAGTTACAATTATATAAATCCACTCTACCACTTAAAAAGCACATCCATAATAAAGTATATTCGGGGGGGGGGGCGGTGACAAGTGGTCAGACACATACAGCAAAGGCAGTTAGCTGAAGGAATTTGGAAAGCATTCCCTAACACTGAATAATCATGTCATACACATACTAACAGCACTCACCAAACTATTGCAGAATTTTAAATGACAAGTATTAGAGCTTCAAAATTCCATTTTGACGAATTTGTTTCTCACAAGCAAAAAATATCCCTGAAGTTGTTCCATAAAACAACGTATTAAAAAAAAAACTCTCAGGAGATCCACTTGTTTTTTAAGCCTTAGCATTATTAATAAGTTATCCATGAGGTATGAAACAAATGTCCCTTTTCAACCACAGCAGTAAGTACGTTTCTGTACGATATTTCTCCAGTGCAGAGCACAGGCTGCATAAACATTTATTCTCTCCCCTATGTACCTGACCTGTAATGATGTTTGCCAATACTTCCCCAAATGCCGAATATTTTGGAGGCATTAGATATCAAAGTATAAAAGCAGATCAATTTAGTCAGGGTCAAGGTACTTTGAGGGACTGGCCCTAAATATCTAAACACTTCACCACCACTGTCCATGGCTCAAAAAACCTAGAAATTAATGTTAGCTGTCTCATGCCACAGCAGACAACTGCCTAGTAAGCTCTTACCAGGATGAAAACAATGAAAATAATTTTTAATCATGTTTTTCTTAAGGCTGGAATTTTTAATACAAATCATGTTCTTCTTAAGGCTGGAATTTTTAATACAATGAAGGCTGGAGGCAGTGGGAGGTGACAGCGATGTTGATGATAATGACGACAGCAGCAGCTAACATTTACACAGACCTTTAAGTATGCAAAGCACTTTAAAGTATTATCTCATTTTATCCTCAACAACCCTAGGAGAAGTAGGTGCTATTCTCATCACCAATTCAGACATGTGGAAACTGAGTCACAGATTAAACGACTTGTCCAGAGTCACCCAGCTCCTCTCTGTCTCAGGCTGGATTTGCACTCACTTCTTCCTGACTCCAGGCTGAGCACTCCATCAACTGAGCCATTTACCTGCCTAAAATCTCAACAGCATGAAAGAACACTAAATCACCCAAAGGTAGATTCGGAACCAGAATGGCTTCCTAATGGCCTGCCCTCATGACTGTGACGTTAGAGATGCTCAAAAAAGGAAAATTAATTCTGTTAATAGGCCAATAAAAGTTTACATAAAAATACAAAGTGTAAAAAGAAGTCAAACTTTTTATTTGCATTAAAACTAACCATCACAGAAAATCCAACCCCAACAGTATTTACAAATTCTTTATCCCATTTCAGAAAATCTCCAAATAATCCAGACATTTGGTGCTAAGAAGCTGAAGCTCTATTTAAAACAAAGTGAAGGAGGTTTCTCATTTGAGATCTGCAATTTGTTTAAGTGGGCAAATCGAATAAAAAAGCAAAAAGTTTTGTAAGAAAAAAGTCTGTTCTCATTCCAACTTGATCCTATGTGTTAATCAGAAATAAGCACTTGCTGTAGGAAAACCAACCACTTTCTATGTGACCACCATGGGCTACGTGACCCGACATCTCAGCAGCCAAGCAAAGCAAAGAGAAGGAAGAGAAGACACAAAGAACAGCTTCTTGACAGTCGTTCAAGCAGCCCAGCTCCCTTGGGCCCCCAGGGGTGGTATCATAAGCCTTTCACAACTCCCTCCAAGCTCCCACCTTTATCCCCAGACTGATTTCCCATCACTCTCTGACTCATGGCCCAATCTCCTGCATTTGACATCCTCTCCTCACTCCCCACATCGGCCCTGCCTGGAGGAATTCCTCTCAAGGCTCAGCACATGCAGGCAGCTGCCTCCTCCATGAAGGCCTCCCTGACCAGATCTGCTGTCAGAGATCACCTTATTCTTTACTCTTTACACATTCTCTCAACTCATCTGGGTGCAAGGAGCCTCCCCTCTTTCAGGGAGACTATAGCTTCTGAAGGAGCTATCCTTTCTGGCTCTGTATCCCCAGCACAATGGCAGACGTAAGTGAGTCACTGAGGTTTGTGGGGTTTTTTTCACATTTATTTTATTTTTAATTTATGGAATAAAACAAGCATTTCATTAACAGTATAATAAAAAAGATGACTGCACATGAAACTGCAAATCCACTATGCACAACTTGCTATGCCTTTTAAATATACAACAAAGTTACCATGTAAACTTTTTTTCCCTTTTTATTCTTTCGTCCCTCCATACCCCTGTAGAAGTGGCTACCATTAGACAGAGAAACAGATAGATAGGTAGGTAGGTAGGTAGGTAGGTAGGTAGATAGGTAGATAGATAGATAGATAGATAGATAGATAGACAGACAGACAGGTAAAATTATTCTAAACATACTTCTATTTATCAGTTCTTTCTCTGGATGCAGATAGCATCTTTCTTCATATGTCCTTTATAGTTAATTTGGATATTTATAATAGTCAAAATAACTTATTCACTCCAAGTCGTTCCTAAAACAATTTTGCTGTTACTATATACGTTTTCTTGGTTCCTCTCATTTTGTTCATTATTTCATGAAAGCCTTTCCACGTTTTCCTAAGATCGCTGAGCTCATCGTTTCTTATAGCAGTTGTATTCCATCACAATCATATACCACTACTCGTTCAGCAATTCCCCAACCAATGGGCATCTTCGCCACCACAAAGGGAGCTGCTATCAACATTTTAGGACATGTAGGTTATTTTCTTTTTTCCCTAATCATCTTTGGAAACAGACCCAGGAATGGAATATATAGGCAATTTAATAACGCTTTGGCCTAACTGCAGATTGCTCTCCAAAATGGTTGTATCAGTTCACAATTCCACCAACAACGAATTAGTGTCCCAATTTTTCCACCTCCCCTCCAACATTTGTTGCTTTCCCCGTCAATCATTTTAGAAGGAAGCCACTTAATAAATAACTGTTGAATTCCACTGAATTTAAAGACAGGTGTCTAACCAGAAACATGGTTTAAAAAAACTACTGTCCACAGCTACAGTCATTTGCCCACAAGAGACACAGCTGGCTACTCCTTGGAAGCAGTCAAACTGGGGAGAGCCTCCCAAGCCCATGGATGATCCATGGTCTGTCTCTGAGCCTGCCCCTGGTTTTTCTAGCACAGGCCGCTAAAGCCCTGTATGTCTCAAGGGCCAAAGGACGGCACAGGCAGAGGGTGGACTTGGGATGCTTAACTATCTCTATTCCTTTGTGATTTTAAATGGAGAGGAGAGGGGGCTAGTAGAGGGAGAGGAAGTTAGTAACAGTGATGCCAATAAACAGAGATTCACAAAAACATTTTTAATAATTTTTTAGATTACATGTAAAGATAATTTTAACATTGATTTTTTTTAATTTTAAATTCCAAATTCTCTTCCTCCCCACCCTCTGAGATGGTAAGCAATTTGACAGAGGTTCTATCTGTGTAATCTGCAAATCATATTTACATATTAGTCATGTTGTGAAAGAAAACACAAACCAAAAAAGAAAAAAAAAACATGAAAAGAGTATGCTTTGATCTGCATTCTGACTCCCTAAGTTCTTCCTCTGGAGGCAGATAGCATTTTTCCTCATGAGTCTTTCTGAAGAGTCTTGGATCACTGTACTGCTGAGAAGAGCTAAGTCATTCACGGTGACCACTGTACAGTGTTACTGTTACTGTGTACACTGTTCTCCTGGTTCTGCTCACTTCACTTTGCACTAGTTCAAATGAGTCTTTCCAGGTTTCTCTAGAATCCCCTCACTTGCCTTTTCTTACAGCACAACAGTAATTCCATCGTAGTCATGTGTCACTTGTTCAGCCATTCACCAACTGATAGGCATCCCCTGAGTTTCCAATTCTTTGTGACTACAAAGAGCTGCTATAAATGTTTTTGTACAAATAGGTCCTTTTTCCTTTTTTGTTAACTAGTGGTATTGCTGGATTAAAGGGTATGCACAGTTTTGTAGCCATCTGGCCACAGCTCCAAATTGTTCTCCAGAATGGCTGAGTCAGTTCACCACTCCACTGGCACTGCATCTGTTGTTGTTGAGTCATTTTTCAGTTGGGTCTGACTCTTCGTGACCCCATTTGGCATTTCCTTGGCAGGGACACTGGAGTGGTTTGCCATTTCCTTTTCCAGATCATTTCCCAGATTAGGAAACTGAGGCAAACAAGGAAGTGACTCGCCCAGGGTCATATAGCTATCAAGTGTCTGAGGCTGGATTTGGACTCAGGTCCTCCTCGCTACAAGCCTGGCATTCTATCCAATCCACCACCTAGCTGCCCAAAACAGTCTATTACTATTCCAATTTTCCCACATCCCCTCCAACATTTATCATTTTGCTTTTCTGTCATATGAGCCAATCTGATAAGTGTGAGGTGGTACCTGAGTTTTTTTAATTTGCATTTCTCTAATCAATAGTGATTTAGAACATTTTTTTCACATGAGTATAGATAGCTTGGATTTCTTCATCTGAAAACTGCCTATTCACATTCTTTCACCATTTATCAATTGGGAAATGACTTGTATTCTTATAAATTTGACTTCAATTCTCTATGCATTTGAGAAATGAGGCCTTTATCAGACACTTGCTATATGAAAATTTCCCCCAACTTTCTGCTTTCCTTATAATGTGGCAAATTTTTTTTTAATTTAATATAATCAAAATTACCCATTTTACATCTCATAATGCTTTCTATCTCTTGTTTGGTCCACAAAAACATTTTTAAGTGACCAGAACAGGAGGAAGCACAGACAAGTGGACTATTTTGAAAGCACTGTGTGAAATATACTATATACCTTTTTTAAAAAAGCAAAGTAATATGAAATGGAGACTCATGATATGGATGTGAAAATGTTCTTCTTTTTTTGGTGTTTAAATTCAAAATAAAATAAAAATAAAAACAATGCTAAGTCACACTTGGGATATGATGAGATTTATTACCATAGCTAATATTTGCAAACTACTTCATGGTCACACCCTTAACAGTTAATGATTTCTCTCTTTGTAAATAGTGAATAAGAAAGAGAGATCCTTTGATTTATGTTACTGTGCAGTTCACGCCAATGAGTAATTTCCAAAGGCTTAAATTTTAGGTACTTAATGAAACTGTATCTTAAAATATCCTAATAAATATGCAAAAGAAGAGCCCTGACTCCTTGACCTCAATTTACACTCCCTGGTTCTTAAAATGGGGATAAGAGCCATTACCCCTCCCAGTACACAGGGCACATCAGAGGAAAGTCCCATGTTTACATGAATGCAACTCCTCCCTGGGGAAGGATGATTCAAATACAAATGTGTCATTTTCTGAGTCCACATTTTATTAATAGCATTTCTGTCAAATTGTAGACATTTTCTAAAATGTACCAAAGCAACATCAAAAGGGAACAAGACTGGAAAGTGCTCTGCAATCCCCCTGTGATACCTTGGCCAGGTCAGTCCCAGATCCCTTCCCCCAAGAACTCAGTTTCATCAAAATGTAATATGAGGAGGATGAACCAGATGCCCTGTGAGGTCTATCTTTAAATCCAGGATTCCATGAAAAATGGAAGCAATATTTAAAGAAAGCCTACTCAAGTCACTGTTCTTTGCACAAGTAATCATCAGTTAATCAATTAAATGCCAGCTATGGGCCAAGCCCCCCCAAGTGCCTGCTGTCCCTTCGGTTCAGTTTGCTAACCCAGTAGCAATTTACCACGTGCCAGGCACCGTGCCATCTCATAAAAACCCTGCAAAGGAGGCACTGTTACTATCCCCACTTTTCAGATGAGGAAACTAAGGCAAGCAGACGTTCAGTAATTTGGTTCAGAGTCGCACACAGCTGGTGAGTGACAGAGGACAGATCTGACATCAGGTCTTTCTGACTCCAGGTCAGTGTTCTAATCACTGTGCCACCACCTGCCTCTGTTAATTAATATTTTCTTAATAGTATTAAGAAAAGAGGTAGGACTAGTCCTACAAAAAACTATAGTAATTTAAATCATTCTCACTTCTATTCACTCAACCTCCATTAACTACAGCAAACACACACACACACACACACACAAGTTATTTTCAATCCTGGCTCTCCTTTGTACTTAGGAAGATGTATAAACACAGGATTGTTCAGAGGTTGTTGTTGTTGTGTTTGTCCTTTGTTTTCGAAGAGGACCATGGCATCAAGGAAATGATGACATGACTTGCAGTTGACTTTGATCTGAGGGAGGGAGGGCTGTGCAAGGTCACCAGCCTCACTTTCTCCTCCAGAGCCATCTGGGTCCAGTGACCAGACATTCATCAGGATGACTGGAGATGATCCCAAGGGGCCATCCCTTGACTCACTTCTTAAAGAGGGCTATTCACTGTTCAGAGGGAGAGAGAAAGGAATTCTAAGTCTTCCAGAGCCCTGAGGCTAAGGAAAAAGGGAACAGGGAAGGAAGGAGTCACCCTCCTGCCATCTGAATATGGTCAGCTTTGATTATTCAAAGATAATCAGTCTTTCTGGGTTTTTCTTTGGTTGTTGTTGTTGTTTTGGGGGGCAGGTTCTTAAACCCATCTTGGTTTACTTTTCAAAGTCGCATCTGCACCAAGGTTTGGGGGTTGAGGCCACTGGGTCAACACCTAAAATTAGATTTGGAGATTATCTGTGGATTCATCTCTCCATGTTATTTATCCCTGACTTTACTAACTTGGATGATTGGAAAATGGTTGTGTATTTTAGTTTGACCTGGTTAGGGAAGTATATTAATGTGTAGATTCACACATTAATATAACTTGAATTAAGTAAGCATCATCCGTCTAAAAACAATTCAACACACCTCTAGCTGGGGAAATCTTGGGAACACAGTGATCTTAAAAAGAACCTAATTAAGTTGTGTGCATTGACATTTAAGTTGTTCTGAGAACAGTGAAACTACAGGGCAAATATGTTGCCTGAGAACACAACAGAAGTCAGGCAATGCTAGACACCATAACCTCTAAATGGCACTGAGGGCACCTAGCAAAAGAAAACAGGATTTCTTTCCAAGAGTCTCCTTTATACCAAGAGAAAAGCAATTCACTTTGAATACAGATGGGCCGGGGTGGGTAGGCAAGCCAGTGACACTGGTGTTTTTATAAACAGCAAACAGGAGAAATTTAAATACTCTTGTTTCCAAAAGAAAAATCCATCCATCTCTCTCAGAATTTAGACTTGTATTTTTGGTTTGATAATATCAATCGACAAATGTGAGATTCAAAGGACACAATTTTAAAATACCTGACAGATGACACAATGCACACAGTTATCCTGGGGCACAGAAAACCAAGCAATTATAGAAAACCCATAGACACCTGAACCCAGGCCCCATGAGATGTCACAACAAGCCACAGGCAGGCGATGGCCCACCATTGCTAGAGAGCCCATCGTCATCCAGGCCACTCCAGAGGGTGTCGTTCAGATGAAGAGATTTCTGGGTCACCTCATCACAACCACAGGGCTTTATACGTGAATGCAATGGTAGAGGGTGCCAACTTGGACACCTGCAAGGCTGGAGCTGTCCAGTGCAGAACAAGACATTTTCTTCCCTCTCCTAAGGTGGGCTTAGGAGGCAACACAAGGTGCTCTCTTTCCTAAAAACAACCAAAGACATCTAAAATGGCCCTTGGAGATTTGCCAAGTGCTGACTTACACTCACAAGCTCCTCAGAGCCTCAGGACAGTCCAGGGAAGCAGCTACAGGCATTATTCCCATTTTAAAATGAAGAACAAGGCTCCCTCCAAGAGGCTAAGTGACTTGCCAAGGTTTCAAACCAAGGTTCTCTGGCCTCCCAAGTCCACCACCCCATCTGTAATCTGAACTCTAACTTTCTTATTGTTCGTAATGGAAATGCCAAGAGCCCTTATCACAGAATAATAAAATCTGGATTCATCCACACTGGACAAGGAATCCCCTTTAATGCATCCCCTGACAGTCACAAAAGCAGGTGTTTTCAGATTTACTTTTCCAGGCAACATAAGAACAAGCACTAAAAAAAGTTAGCTGTCGACCTCCCTGCGGGTTTTGGAAGGCTTAGCCAAGAGGGTCCAAGTCCTGGTAGACAGGCTTCCTGGAAAGGCCCAACTCTGAGACTGAACACCCCAGAACAAGCCCAGCTCAGGGCTCAGCTCAGGCTAGTCACTTCTCTGAGATCATCAGGTGCTTCTTTGGGGATTTCCAGGCCATGCATTTCACAAAGAGCCTCTCACCAAATAATGGAGTGCACTGGAATCCACATCAATGGAATTCAGACCCACCCACCTACCCCAATGAGGAAATCTTTGCTCCTAAGAGGAGTGAAAAAGGAAGGCCAAAGACAGGGCATCAGACTCTTTGAAGAGGACAGGAGCATGTAAAAGGTAAGTAGCTCCCTTACCGAAAAGCCAGGGAAACTGAGGCCCCAAAAGGTTAAGAGACTAGCCCAAGGTGAAATAACACAGGTGAGATAAACCCAGACAACCCATCCAATGTAACTCCCACTGACTTTAACATCATCAGACTGAGTAACTGAGCAGCTGGGTGGCTCAAGGAATAGAGTGAGTGCAGGCTCAGCAATTAGGAAGGCCAGACTTCGAATCCTGAGCTACCAACTGGCCATGGAGTGACCCTGGGCAAGCCATCCAACCACTCTACCTCAGTTTCTTTCCAAAACTCTTCTGAGAATAAAGCAAGGTATTTGGAAAGTGCTCCACAAACCTTAAAGTGTTCTATAAATATTATTATCATTTCAAGACAAAAAAATACCGTTACAAAAATAAACCAATTTGACTCCAAAATAACACAGTGATTGTTGTTATTAATGCAAATTCTTAAGCCTTCAAAAACTGGCAGAATCAGTTCCCAGACGGAAGGGGAACATGACTCAGTTTCCGTCAGCAACAGAGGCTCAAGCAGCCCTGGCAGCTCTAACATCCTCTGATCTCTGCTCTAACCATTGACACCTTCATTGTCCCTTCTATGCTCTGGGAAAGTGTCTTTTTTTCAACCAAAACATTACAAATGATCATTTCTCAGTGTCAATTATGAAGGATGAACTACACTCTTAATGAGAATGATAAAATGCAGACACGTGTACTTACCCGCCCACAAAGCAGAGGACGTAAAATGCAAAGTAAAAGATAGCAAAGGGTCCAAACGTTACAAGGAAAAGCACAACGCCAAGGCTTCCCCATCCCCATATGGAAAGGCTGGCCTGAAATGAAACAAAATGCAAAACATGAATGACGTAACGGCATGACTGCATGTAAACCTTAGGGCCAAATACAGGTATAGAAACTAAAGAGAAACAGGTGTGCTTTCCAGGCTCCTTTCTGAGTAGAAGGGATAGGATAAGGCTGCTTAAAGAAGGTGAAAAAGCTTTCATTATTCCCAACACATTTTGCCCTCAGAGCATGGGGCCCTCCAGGCTCCCAGCATCTAGAAAGAAGGCCCATCCCTCATATCTGATCATTCTGACCTTTAAAAAGCCTTTTAGGGAGGTAAGCACAGAGCCAGCACCTCTGCACTGAGGCTGCTGTACTCCAACCTTGTTTCCAATTATCTCCTGCCTGTGTGACCTGGGTCACATGATGCATCTTTTTAGTTCTCGTCCTTACATCTATAAAATGAAAGAGTTTTGCGCTCAGTAGCCTCCAAGGTACCTTTGGTTTCCTGGATGTTGCCCCGAGATGACTGGGTCCACTATAAACACAGGCTATAGAAATCATTTCAGACACAATCTCAACTGGGCCTTCATTGTGACAAGTCAATGTTTGAAGACCTTCCTAGTGGACTCAATATCCCTCTCACCACAATAGCTTTGGAAAAACTTTTCATCCCTCAACAATGACCCCCCCCCCAAAACACACACACGCTGTCTCATTCTCTCTCTCTCTCTCTCTCTGTCTCTCTCTCTCTCTCTCTCTCTCTCTCTCTCTCTCTCTCTCTCTCTCTCTCTCTCTCTCTCTCGGTGTTTCGAATCTGGGCTCTTATATTCCTAAAAAAAAAAATGGAAACCCTCCACCAAGAGCTCCCCTCCCCTTCTCCCCACTGTCCTCAGCTCCCCTCATCACTCCTCCATCTTCCCCAACTGGCTCCTCCTTCATCCCCATCTCACATGAGGAGGTGGCCCTTCTCAGGCCCAGGCCAGCCCCTCTATATGCACTACTGATCCATCCCATTGCCTCTTCTCTAACAGACTCTCACTCTCTTCAGCCTCTCCCTGTCTGCAGGCTGCTTCTTTACTACCTACCAACATCCCTACGTTGCCCTCATGCTTAAAAAACCCCTCATTTGATCCATGCATGTCCAATACTCACTGCCCTCTCTCTCTCTCCTGCCTCTTGCAGCTAAAGTCCTGGAGAAAGCCATCTACAATAACTCCACTTTCACTCTCTGCAGTTTGGCTTCCAACCTCCTCATTCCACTGAAACTGGTCTCTCCAAAGTTACCAGTGATCTCTTAATCACCAAGTCGAATGGACTTTTCCTAATCCTCTTCCTTCTTGACACAATCACTCTCTTCTCTTGGATAATTGCCTCTCTCTAGGTTTTCATGACACTTTTCTCCTGCTTCTCCTTCTCCCCGTCTGAGCTTTCCTCCAGTGTCCTTGTTGGATTTTCACCCAGGTCAAGCCCACTAACCGTGGGTATCCCCCACAGTTCTTTCCTGGGCTCTTTTCTCTTCTCCCTCTATACTGCATCGCTCCCAGAGCCTGAATTACCACCCCTATGCTACTGATTCTCAGATCAAGGTATAGAGCCCTACCTTCCGCCCTCATCTCTTATGGACATCCTGAAAGGGATGTTCCACAGACATCTAAACTCCAAGTGCCCCAAAGGGAAGCCACGAGCTTTCTCCCCAAATGCTTCCCTCCTCCTCACTTTCTTAGTACTGTGGAAGGCACCGCCATCCTCTCAGCCACCTGGCTCACAAGCTGGGTATCCTCCCAGACTCCTTATCACCTTTCCCCTCCTGTTGTTTGTACACATCTCTCCTGGGCTGCCACCACTTTACACCTGGCTTAGTGCACCCACTCACTAGCTGCTCTCCCTGCTGAATTCAAGGCCCTTCCACTGCAGGCCATCCTCCACTCAAGGGTCAATCTGACCATGTCACACATACTCTTATTCAATTCGTCCCAATGCCTGTTTCCTTTTAAGGCCCTTTCTCACCTTCCATTCCTTCCTTTCCAGTCTGCATGCACCTCACAAGTTCCAACCCCAGTGGCCTTCCTGCTGGTCCCCACACAGAACACTGTCCCCCAAATCCATGCATCCTCACTGACTGCTGCCCGTGCCCAGAATACTGGCCTTCCTTGTCTCGGCCTCCAAGCTTCCATGGCTCCCTTCAAGTTCCAGATACTGAACCCCCTTTCTGCACCCCCTTAACACTCATAGGTTGGTTACCCCGCTGATGATTTCCAGTGTAGCCTGTGTACATCTTCTTGGCACATGGCTGTCTGCATGCCACTTCCCCCATTACACTGGGAGCCCCTTGACAAGAGGGACTTTTATTGGACTTTCTGAATGCCCCACTGCTTAGCACACAGGAGGTGTTTAATAAGTGCCAGCTGACTAACTGGAAGGAGATGAGGCCATGGATGAAAAGGCTATAACCTTATGTTTACAACAGGAAGGGATGCTGAAAGTCAGTAATGCAGCCCCATCATTCTGTAAATGAGGAAACTAGTCCAGAGACTTTGCGTAACTTGCCAAAGGTCAAACAGATAAGAAGTGATGAGACTTGACCTAGGGCCCTCTGACTCTTTCTTCAGTGCCACACTGCCCCAAGCCAAGAGGCCTGACTGTCAGGGGCCCTGTCCAGAACCCAAATCCAGCCCTTGTCTAATCCACCACAAGCCTCCACTACATCAAGGCCTACAACTGCCAGGGTGACAAGCACTTAGTTACTAGTTTATATGGCACCTAATGTGTGCCAGACACAGTGATAAGCCCTTTACAGTTATTATCTCATCTGATCCTCACAATCCTAGGATGCAGCTGAGATTACTAATGTCACTTCGGAAATCACTGGATTATTACTATTTTACAGTTGGGAAAACTGAGGCCAAGAAGGGTAAAGTGACTTAGCCAAGGTCATACAGCCATAAGTATCTGACCTGAAACCAGGCCCAGCCTAAGCATTCTCTGGCAGCAACAAAAGATATAATAATGAATATAAAGCACCTGAAAGAAACTTGAGAGCCTATATAAAAGTTAGCCTTTCATATGGGGGACACAGTCCTATTAAATACGAATTCATTTTCAATCTTGTATTCTTTGGAAAGTGAATACAGAACTTCTGAAATACCAGCACAGGCAGATCAGTAACGTGAGTTCAATCAGACTTAGCACAAACTTCACAAGATTTTTAATAAAATTAGTGCTACTGAGAATAAAACCTACATTCGGGAGTTACTCTAGAAATAAGACGGTAATAACGTCACTTCGGAAATCACTGGATTTCCCTCCTATCTGAACCCTAATCAATCTCCCTGAGAAAGTAAGAGAAGACAGAAATAGACACAGGAGAATGACTTCGGTTTAAGATATAACACCCTTTGTTTAGCAACAAGATATTTCACCATGACTTCAGACATTTTTTTCCCTAAAAAACTGTTTTTGTTCATTTGCAATCGTTTTCCTAACTTTTCCAATCCACAGGAAAGTCACCAAGGGGACATTATATTCCTTCCAGATGGCAGCTTTAAGAACTTTCAGATTTTTAGTTGGAAAAATATTTTGACACAGAAAATATTGGTTCTATGTGTATTCTATGAGCAAATAAGTTTACTTATCCATAACTCTCCTCTCTGAAATCCTGCAGATGCAAAACCAAACAAAAAACCATAGCCTCGCTTTTCTTGGTCGTCACAGGCTGAGCCAGCCACATCGGTAACCAATTGCTTTGCAAACGCTCAAGCTACCAGTCTTTAAAATGTTACTAAGTTTTAATGGGCAGGGTTTTAAATCTCTCTAAGAATATAACACAGAAGAGTCTCCTCCACATGTGACCTACAAGCAAGCCTGGCTCACAGGATCCCTCCCAGAAAAGGTTTTTCCCATCTCCTCAACACTGACTTGGCCCCTCTCTCTCCCCCTTTCTCTCTCTCTTTCCTCTCTTTTCTCTCCCCCCCTCATCTGTCTCTCCCTCCCTCCCTCTGTCTCTCCCCCACCTCCCCACCCATCTCTCTCTCTTCTCTATATCTCCCCATTCTCTCTCTCCTCTTTTCTCTTCTCTCCCTCCCTCATCTGTCTCTCTCCATCTCTCTTTCTCTCTACCCAATCTCCCTGCCTATCTCTATCTCTCTCTCCTCTATCTCTACCCCCCTCATCTGTCTCTCCCTCCATCCCTCTGTCTCCCTCCATCTCTCTTTGTCTCTCTCCACCCCATTTCCCCCTCCCCATCTCTACCTCTCTCTCCTCTGGTCTTCCTCCCTCCCTCTCTCCCGCCCACCCCCATTTTCTATACACTTTATAACACTTATTTACGGGTCTCCACTCTCTTAGGCTGCAAAAACTCCAAGAGGGCAAGGACTCCTTAGTTTGGGGATTAGTAACTGCAGCTTCAAGCCCAGAGCTTTGCAGCATACAGTAGGCACTGAATACAGGTCAAAACAGAGTGCTTTTCCCAAGAAAGGAGTAGCTGCAGAGGCAACCAGAGAGAGGGCCCCCCATAAGCCATCTGTCTGTCTTATTTCATACTAGGCTCCTTCCTGCCTCCAGCCAGTCAGATCCCAGCCTGATTCTTGCTTCCTCTGCTCCCTCTCACTTCTGACATTGGCTCTGTGCTTCCTCTCCTGCTGCTGTGCACCCCCTCCTGCCTCCACAGTGCTCCCTCTCTGGCTTCTCCAATGCTTCCTGTCAAGGTGATGCTCAGGACAAGCCCCCTCCTCCAGGACGTTCTCTCGGATCCTCCAGTTTCTTCCTCCCTCTGTCCCCCAAAACAATGTTCTCTGACTGCTCAAATTCTTGGGCCATTTCATCTGGCTCCCCCCTCTTGGCATCAAACTTATTTTTGACTCTATTGTATAAACTGCTTCAGGGAAGGGGATAAGCACCTACTATGTGCTGAGCAGTGGGCTTAGGGACAGAGAGAGACTAAGTCATTTTGATCTAGCTTCAGTGCCTGGTACAAGACCCTAGCTGCGGCTGCTTGGCTCATTTTCAAAGGAAGTTGCAATGGCTCTCCAAGGCTGCAGAGTCTGCTGAGCTTCCTGGTCTGAGGGGCTACAGATGGGTCCGAAATGAAGGACTTGATAACTAGGATAAGTAGGATAACTAGATAAACTAGGACTAGATGATAGGACTAGAACCAATGAGCAACAACCATTGAGGGGAGGCAGGCAGTCAGTCAACAAGCACTCATTTAGCATTCACTGTCTACGTGCCAGGCCAAGACAAGACAGAGAGGCCAAGAGCTGGGTCCGGTAGGACAAGATGAGAGAGTAGGTGAAAGATCATCTGGGGCTGGGCAGGGACAGGAAAAGGCCTGGCCCATTAAGGGAGGTCAGGTGGAGAGAGAAGAGGGCAGGATGGTGCAAGGAGAGCTGCCTCTGCAGACTGAGGACCTGGGTTCAAATCTCAGCTCTGCGACTCCCTTCCAGCTTGAAATGGAGGCGCTCTGGTGCTAAGCTGGGTATAGTTGAGGTAAAAACTGTAGGAAACACAGAGTAAATATTTGTGGCAATAAGAAAAGAGAGAGATGAAGCTGAGATCTAAAGGCTAACAGGCAGCTAGGTGGCACAGTGGATACAGCTTGGGGCCAAAAGTCAGGAACACTCCCTTTCCTGATTTCAGATCAGGCCTCGGACACTTATTAGCAAGTCACTTCACCCTCTCTGCCTCAGTTTCCTCATATGTAAAATGAGCTGGAGAAGGAAATGGCAAACTATTCTAGTATCTCAACCAAGAAAATCCCAAGTATGGTTACAAAGTATAGCACAAAACAGAAAAAACAAAGATTAAACAACAGCAAAGGATAATAGTAATGAGAACTAACATTCACAGAGCTTTTTAAGCTTTTCAAAACCATCATACTCACTTGATTCTCAAAGCCACACGGTGAGGAAGATGGAAAATTGAGGCTCAGAGAGGTTTAAATGGTTTGCCCCCCAACCTGAATAAGTAACACAAACTCTGGGAATCTTAAGTAAGGAACTCAATCCACCTTACACATGTGAAACTCTTATTTATTAAGTCTCTAAAAATGGTGCATAAAATGCCACCTTTCAAGGAAGTGCTCCCATCCCTCTCCAGGCCCAACTCTCAGGCCTTTCTCTACCAAGTGCCAGGGACCTCCTCACCCTGGGAGTTCACTCTAGCCCTGGCCTTGTGATCCAGGAGGGGTTTTTCCCTCTGAGGGCAGGGGCTGCCTCAGGCTGTTTGGAGCCCAGCTTGGCCCAGGACCTGGCCCAGGTGGGCACTTAATAGCTGCCTCTGGGTGAACTCTTCCTATCTCCTTACTTATCCCGTTGACCTCCCCATTCCTCGGGTTTGGCCCTCAGTTCCAGCCCAAAGGTCCTATTCCTGCAAACAGGAATTGAGCAACTGCGCTTGTCCACTGACCTTCTCTCCCTCCTCCCCAGGCTAAGGTTCAAAGTTCCTCCTCCCAACAGAGCTTCATCCACAAGCCCTCCCTGGGGCCACACCACCTGCACCCTGCCCCCCCCGCCCACGCAGCACACCACCCAGCCGTACTTTCTCTCGCCTCCCTCCCTAGACACTCCTTGTTCCCCACGCTCACTTCTGGGCTCTCTTTTTGGCTCCACTGCTCAGAACCCCTACACTACACCAATTTTCTACCCAATCTCAAGGGTGATGGCTGTAGTAATTCCATCCCCCACTCATCTTTCCTCTTTTCTCAGTGAGGTCGGCACCAGGCTCACCATCTTCTTCACCCCAAACTCTGCCTTTAGACCAGGAGCTTTAATCTCCACATGGACAATCCTTCAAATTATTGACCTTCCCTTTCCCTCAGCATCCTTAAATATCACGACCGACTCCTTCGCTCCACCCCAGCCGTGCATCAAGATGGTAAGACAAGGTAGCTCACCATCAGCCACAGCTAATAATTTAATAAGAGCTGACATTTATTTAGATTACTACGAGTCAGGCTCAGAGCTTAGTGTCTCCTTTGCTCCTCACGACAACTCTGGCAGGCAGGTACTATTATCATGCCCATTTTACAGATACTGAGGCAAACAGGGTTATGTGACTTGCCCAGGACCACATAGCTAGTAAGTGTCTGATGCTGGATTTGAACTCAAGAACAAGTCTTCCTGATTCCAGGCCTGGTGCCTGGTGCACTATGGCACCCCCTCGCTGCCCTGTTCATCAACTGGAGTGCTCCACAAACAACAAACTGCATCATCAAGCAATAGGAGAAATGACCCCACTTGTGGGATGATGCAGCTGATGCATAGCAGGACTGCTGGCCAAGTGTGGGCTGGACCGACTCTAACACCCCCTGACACACTCAGATGTTCTGGTTTGATGACTGGAGTTTGAATTGCAGTCCTAGCATTCTACATTTGCAATACTATGTATATTCAGTTCTGGGTGAGACAATTTAGGAAGGACATGAAGAACTGAGGGTGGAGAGGAGGAAAGAGAGACATCCAGATGAGGGCTGGGTCACATGATGCCTGGAAGGATCCGGGCTGTTTAGCCTGAAGAAAGACACAGAGAGGACCTGGGAGCTGTCCCCAAGGGTTGTGGAAGAAGGATTATTAGTCTTGCTCTGTCTGACCAAAAAGGGCAGCAGGAGAAATGGATAAAAGTTGCGAAGTGGAGAACTTGCAATGAACATCAGGAAACAATTCCCACTCATCAGTAGAATGGGCTGCCTTAGGAGGCTGAGGCTCTGGCTCACCAGGAGTCTTCATGGCCAGACAGGAGGAGCCCTTGAGTATGCCATAGTGGAGATGCTTTTGTTCAGGTATGGGCTGGGCCTGCCAACTCTAAGATTCTGTGACTCTGTGACATCCCACCCATGTGACTGAGTAAACCACCTCACTCCTCTGAGCCTAGGGTTTTTAATCCGTAAAATGAAGGGGTTCAACTAGATGAATCTAAGGTACCTTCTACCTCTAAATCTATCAAACTATGGACTTCACTATACCTTATAATAACAACTTTATAACCCTATACAAAAGGATGACATTTTTAAAAAGCTGTCTAAGTTTTCAAAGGAAAAAACCCAAGCTATCAATAGCCACGTGAAAAAAAATGCTCTGAATCACTATTGATTAGAAAAATGCAAATTAAGACAACTCTGGGGTACTACCTCACACCCATCAGATTCGATAAGATGACAAAAAAAGGAAAAGGACCAGTGCTGGAGGGGCTGTAGGAAAGCAGGTACACTGATGCATTGTTGGTGGAGTTGTGAACTAGTCCAATCGTTCTGAGAAGAAATTGGAACTACACCCAAAAGCTATTAAAATGTGCATTCTAGCAAACCTAACAAATCACTACTAGGTCCACAGCAGACCTAGAAATCAAAGAAAGAAAAGGACCCTCATGAACAAAAATATTTATATCGGCTCTTTTTATGGTAGCAAAAAACTGGAAATTGAGGCAATGCCCATTAATCTGGCAATGCCTAAACAAGCTGAGCTAGATGAATGTAATGAAATGTGATACAAGAGGACAGACAGAGGGGCTTGTTTTCGGGACGGGAGAGATGTTCATGATTTTAAGTGGTAATGAGGAGACAAGTTGAGGCTGCAAATGAAAAGAACAGGGATGCTTTGTCAAAGTGGCAGCCACAGGCCGCTGCTTCCTCTCCAAGGGAGAATGGGGAAGGTAAAGAGAGCTCAACGGGAATCACTCCAATTTATGCAGTTATCTGAGAAGGTGAAGGCCTCTTCTCAGGAGGTGGGAGAGGCAGCAAAGGAGGCCTCAGGAGAGAAGAAGGTTTGGCACAGACACTGGGGAAATGAGAGATGAGTGAATCAAAAAAGAGCCAAAGTACTGGCCTGCACCAGGGAGGGCCCAGCAGGGCTGGCATAAATGGATCATAAGGCCCATCATGGCAAGTCCTGTGACTTCCTCCAACACTCTTCTAGCAGCACATCATAAGGATGAGAGCAGAAGGTAGATGGATGTGATCCAGAGCTGGGGTAAGAACAGGAATGACGAGCCATAAAACAAAAGAAGAGCTTACCCCATCCTTTCCCCACCCTTACCCCCCAATCATCTGCCCAAGTGTTATAAAAATGCTACTTAATCCAGTGCATGAGTCTAAGCAGATACTGTACCCTGCCCCCCGAAAAAAAAAGAGGTTCGCTAGTCAATTCTGCTTTTCATGGAAAATGTCTCCAGATAAAACGGAAACCTCCTTGGTAAAGGAAACTCGGCTCTTCTGTGCCAGTGTCTCACTAAGGCCAAGAAGAGTTTCTACCAAAATCACTACTCCTTTCCTGCTGCACATCATGGACTCACACAAAGCCTTTATTTAGCTTAACTTAGGCAAAGGTCAGTTCTGACCCAGACCCCCTCAGTAAGAAGCTTCCTGTATAACCTCTCTACTCCCATCCAGCACACACGCACCCAAACGTAAACGCGTCAAGGAAATGAACTACAGAATAGCAAGCTCAGAACTTCCCCTCTCCTGGGCTACTAAGCAGCGACGCGGCCTTGAGCAAACTCCTCAGGCTTGGGACCTCAATTTCCTGACCCAGAAAGTGAGAAGAACAGCACTTCACCCCCAGACTGCCGCTGAGATGTGCCACCTTGGCCAGGGGAAGCAAGGTTTGAAATGCACTGGAGAAAAACATTCCTAAAACTATCAGACCACCCCAGATAGGACAGTGTAGTGCTCCGACCTTGAGCCCAGGAAGAACTGCATGACCATGGCCAAGTCGCTGAGCCTCTCTGAGGCTCAGCTGTCTCACTTGTAAAATGGGGATGGTTGTGAATCTCAAAGGAGAGCTCTAGCTTAAACTTTCTGCAAACTCTGAAGCACGGGATACAAGTCAGTTCCGACCACATGCTGTTCTTCAAACAAAAAGGCATTCAGAGGCTTTACGTCTACAACTCAGTATCTTTTTAACTATATACACATCTTTAGAGACCAACACGGTGTTTCTGCTTAATGCTAATGATCAGAAATGGGCCTCCAAATGCCAGGGTTTTCACCGATTACAAAGTTTCACCACATCTTCCCAGGAAGAGGAATCCCGAGTGTCCCATCATGGACAATGGCACTCCAAATCCTTCAAACTACCGATGCCAGGTGCTGGGCTGAGCAGAAGGACAGAGAGCACAAAGAATGAAGCCACCTTGACTCTCACTGATCTACTTTCCCAACCACATCTCAAGATCTCCTTGCCCTTCCCACAGATCAGCCAATCCGAAGTGGCCTCCTGGCAGTCTCCCACCTCTATGCTACACTGTTTCCTATGGCTGGTGGGCCCTCCGTCTGCAGCTCCCTTAACACAAGGCTGGGCCACAGGATGAGGGACCAGGATTCAAGGGCTTCAGCTCTAAGTTCCCCTTAGATTTGGTGATACTTCATTCTACTCAGGGATATGCTGAAGGGTCATTGGTCACTGTTCACAGCAAGGAGCACTGGGTGGGGCTGACCAGGGTATGCTGAGATGGGATAAAGTTTAGGGATGAAAAGACCAGTTCAGGGAAGGAAGGGAGACTTAAGGTAGGATTGCTAATTAAAGCAAAAGACATGTTGTGGAATGCTATTCCAACAATTGGGCACACCAGGCATTACAAGCTCCTCCCAGTTTCTCTTCCTGCCTACATGTGCCTCAGACCCCAGGACTCAACAGCCTCAGGTCACCGTATCAGGGTTCCATATTCAGTGACAGAGACAGAAATAACCTAAGGAGGAAAGAAGGGCTCCGAATGTCCTAAGGACAAAATTCCTGCTGACAAAATTCCTGCTGATCTTGGGATACCGATTCATCACAGGCAATTTCCATTGGTTCTGTCATGTTGAAAAACTCTGGGTAACTTGGCAGGAGACACAGATCCCCAGTACCCCTCAGGAGTCCTTGTGAGAGAAAAATATAATAAGAAAAACACAAAGAGACAGATATTTAGGAACCCCCAGCTAATCTCTTTGCCAATCACCCTGTGACAAGGTCACGTCAGCCCTGCTTTCTTCCTCCCTCAAACTCTAGGGTTCTTTCTCCTGGAAAACACTGCTGCCTCCCTGACAAGTATCTCTGTCTTCTCTGCTGTGCCAACATTAACAATCTATCTGATAAAATGTCATCTTTCAGTTCTACAAAACATAACATGAAAGGACACACTCAATATTAACAATGAGATTTAGAAAGACTTAGAGCCATCAAGGTAGTCTTCAGACCTGACAACTTTTGAGTTAGTTCTAAATATTCACCTGGATTAAAAGTGTTTCATGCAGTGTTTGTCAAGACGTTTCATTTGGCCAAGTGGTACAACAAAGAACTCAGGTCTCACAGACACAGAGCACTGTACTGGAAGTCAACAGGCCTGAATTCTCCTTCTTACTCCATCACCACCTAGCTCTATAGACCTGAAGAAATCCTTCACCTTGAAGCTTCAATTTCCTCAACTGAAATAAGGCAGGGATTTTTACTAGATAACTTAGAAGGTTCTTCCTAGCCCCAAAATTCTACGATTTTGTGGTTCTACATCTTAAAACAAAACTACCTTTTACCATCAAATCCTTGTCCCCATGCCCCCATCCTCCCATATTCCTCCAAAACAAGTACCAAATAGTAACATGGTGGTAGAGAGCTAATACCGAAGACAGAGGCATCATCCTCCTTTTCCTTCTTTGACAAGGCTTGTTCTATCACTCACTATGAGCTGACGGTGCCTCTTCTGTCTCATTCTCCATCCAATGTTAATATACCTGTCATTTCTATAGGCTCTGAAGCTCTCAGTTCAGGCTCACAGCTAGTCCAGCTCTAGTCTGGCATGCTGGGTATTTCTAGCCTCACTGCACAAATGCAGGAACTGACACTCAGACAGGGTGACTTGCCCATGGCCACTCCCCCAACCCTGAAGAGTCAGGAGCAGGATTTGCACCCAGCACTCTGCCCTGCAGAACATGCTTCCCAGAAGCAAACCCAGCTGATCCTCTTTCAGATCTGAAGCCAATCTAGAACCAGACCACGTCTAAGCTCATCATTTCCTCCGAGCCTAATGTTTTCAACGATGCAGACAATCTCAGTCTATAACACCCACATCAGAAAAATGACCAACCACCTTGAAAATAGTTGCCCCAAAGTGATGACCTGGTGATCAGAGGAATTTCCCTTCCCTTCCCACCCCCTCGCTGAAGCATGGAATTTCCCTCTCCTTCATCAGATGCTACCTGGCTCTGTTCCTAAGCCCAGGCAGGGTTTCAGTGGTTCTGGCCAAGGTCTCCAAAGAACCAGCCTGATTATTCTGTGAGAAGTAGGTGAACCCTCCCATGTGGCCTCAAAAAAGCCCCTACCAGCCTACTCAGTGCCCCGTAGTGCTCCTCTACAGTCAGTGTGATAAGCAAAAGGGGAACAGACGAAGAAGAAACCTTTTTGCTCTGAACCATTGGTACTAGCAATAAAAATGCTCAGAACACCTCAAGTCTATCAACATGCTTGCTTCAGAGTCAAGACCCACAGTGAGAAATGTTTCAGATTCAGAATCAGACAGCCTAAGTCTGAATCCCAGCTCTCAAGCTTATGAGACCTTGGTCACATCAGAGCACATCTCTGGGCCTCAGTTTCCAGAAGGAGTTGCACTAGACTATTCCTTCCAGGCCTAAATGTGTTTCCACATTCTGCTCTGCAGCAACAGAGGGAGGGGGAATTTTCCAGGTCAGAAGTGATAGCTGGTAGCAACAGAAAGGAAAGCAGGGAAGCCAATCCTGGGGCATGCCTATGATCCAGCCTAGGGATATACCCATCTAGACTTACACATGCAGTAGGGTTCATGCCCTTACAGGTCCTTGATGTAAACTCCTGTCTGCTGTGCCTCCTGCCCACAAGGTGCTTCTCGGTTATAGAAAAGGCTAAACTATTCGCTTCTGCAGAAGTCTCACCATCACATGGGTCATTGTTTCAACCAGCAAATCCACTCAGAGATCCAACCAAATGACGTGCAAACTTTAGAGTACAACAAATGAGTCTTTTAAATTAATTGCTGCCTGGCAATGGGTCTGTCAAACTAACATTAGCTACTGCCTCAGTAAGCATCACAGGGAAGTCTAATATGTCCCGGTGGCAAAGGAAATAACATTTTCATCAACACAGAACAAGCCATAAAAGATTACAAAATTTTCTTTTGGAAGGATTGTATCTACAGAAAATAAAGATGGCCAAAGCTGCCCCACAGGGAAGTTCATAAACATCTACAAATGACTCCTTGAAAAGGCAAAAGTGTTGGTTCTCTTTCCCCTTTGGAGAGTTTTTCATTTCACTCTGTTTAGAGAAGCAGTCTAATGTTACAGAGAGACGGCTACATCTGCACCTTTCAGGAACCTGGATTTCAATCCAGTTTCTTACCAGGGGCAAATCGCTTCTTATCGACCTCTTAAATGGGGAGAGTCCAAGTATTAACCTGCACTAGGTATCTCAAAGGGCTGTGATGACGATCATGTGAGAACGCCAGTTAGGCACAGTAGCAGCAGAGGAGGATTTTACGTAATGTGATTTTCTAAAAAAATAAAGATTCTATTATCATACAATGCAGAAATGTTAAAGATAAAGCAGCTGTACTTTCAGTTTACCAAAATTACTTTGTAGTCAAAGTACACAGAAATTGTATGTTTATACTATTTCAAGGTCTCTCTTTTTAAAAAGCTGACCTTTAGCTCATTTTGCTTCTATCAAGTCAGCATGATCTCTTCAAACCATTCGAAACCATAATCAACTTGCAAAACAAAAAGTTGTCACATGATTCCTGAAACTATAAAACAGAGGAAGTTAAGAGTCATAATAGGAAAAAAAAAAAGAATTAGGTTAGAATGAAACTAGAGTGTAGAATGAAGGTTAATCGGTAAGAAAAAGATAAGGGCATTACTGCTCTGCCAAGGTTTCAGAAATCAACCAAGATGCACATAATTTATCTCCCACCTTGTGGCAGGTATCATCTACACAAGACAGCAGATCCCTGAAAACTGTCCATTCTCAGGTCTATGAGAAAGATCACTGCTAGGAAGTTTAGAAGCTTTATACAGTAAAACTGATTGGAAGCAGGAAAACACTGAAGGGAAAAAACCCTGAAGTTTAACAAATAAAATACACTTGAAACATTTCCTCATAAATGTGAAGGTCTGCCATGTCACCCCCTCCTCAATAGCCCCCAGGGGCTCCCTTTTGCCTCCAAAATCAAACACAAAATTTTGTTTGGCATTCAAAGCCCTTCCCAACCCAGTCTCACCATTTCCTTTTCAGTCTTCTGCTACCTCATTCCCCAATGAATACTGACTCTTTGATCCAGCAGCACTAGCCTCCTGGCTATCCAAGGAGTAAGATGCTCCATCTCCAGGCTCCAGGCCTTTACCCTGGCTGTTCCCCATGCCTGCAACACAATCCCTCCACATCTTCCCCTCCGGGGCTTCTGCAAGTCCCAACTAAAATTGCCCTTAGATATTGGTTTGCATGTTGTCTCCCCCATTAGACTAGGACGTCCCTGAGGGCAGGGACTGTCTTTGGCCTCTTTTTGTATCTCCACTGCTTGGCACAATGCCTGGCACACAGCAGGTGCTTACTAACTTTATTGAGTGACTAAACACTTACTAACTATTCTATTGCTTCTGATCTAGGGTGATACAAGACAGATAGGTGGGGATATATTTAGCTTTGCAGCACCTACAAAGAAATACCTTGCTAAGTGAGTTGATAATACAAAGGCTATTGTAGAAGTCACATTTAAACAACATACAATTACCTATGTTCAATCACTTGGATAAAATGAATGTGCTAATTAAAATAAGAACAAATGGAACAATGAAAAATACAAAATTGTCCTTGGCTTGTCTGGCCCTTTGCTGGGGGCACTGAGGCAGTCAGGTGACACCATGGATAGACCAATGGATCAGGAGTCAAGAAGACCCAAGCTCAAATCCAGCCTCAGACACCAAGTAGCTGTGTGGCCCTGGGCAAGTCAGTTAACCTCTGATTGCCTCAATATTTCAACTACAAAATGGGGATGATAAGAACACCTACCTCCCAGGGTGGTTGTGAGGATCGGATGAGATGATATTTGTAAAGCCCTTAGGACAATGCCTAGCACATAGTAGGTAGGTGCCTAATGCCTGTTCCTTTCCTTCCTTGGGCCATGTATAAAAAGGGGGCAGGAGGGTGCTAAGACCAGTTTTTAGACACTGACCACACCTCAATCTCTAAACGTGGGATACATGTCCATTAACAGTGAGAGAAGCACCTCAATCATATCAATCTTGACATTCTTGCCATAAAAAAACCAAGAGAAAGAAAGTGGCAGCTAAGTGGAAGGATGAATGAATGGAATCTGAAAATGTATCACAGCCTCACCAGGTTCCAAGCACTGGGCTAAGCAGTGAACAAACCAGCAAGCAAACCAGTCCCTCACCTCAAGAAGCTTACGTGCCAATAGTGGAAACAGAAGCAAGAGAGAAATGGTGGCCAAGGGGCAGTGCTTTGGACAGGGAAGGCAGAGGTGATGGTGACTGTAGGCACAAGGCAACTGATTAACACATACTTTTCCAGTAATGTCTCACACGTGCTCCTCGGAGAGACAAAGAAAAGAGCTAGTACAGCAGGTTTAAACACAAGAAGCTACAAGAAAAAGTATTTCACTGGACATGAGGTCATCAAGCATTCTAATCTTAATAGTACATATGTACAAACAGACCACCAAGAAAACTGCAGCTTTTGCCACGGACAAAAGGGTTAAGAAATTCCATGAGGAACTTGATCGAACCTTCTAGCTGACAGGTGGGAATGGGAAGGATGGTAAGAAAAATATAGTTCAGGAAAAAGAAATGAGCGAAGTTAAAGACCTGAAAATTAGACAGAAATCCCACAGCCTCTATCAGAGGGGCTTAACCTGAGTGTTGGTCTATGAATAGGGATTTTGTTTTGGGTTGGGTTTTTTTTTTTGGCCTTTTGACAACTGTTTTTCAATAGAATTGTTTTTCCTTGTAATCCTATGTATTGTAGTTTATGCATTTTAAACCCATAGTTATGAGAAGGGGGCCAGATGCTCACCACACTGCTGACAGATGGGTTCAGGACACAAAAAAGGAGTGCTCTCTAACATGAATACGACCTTTAGAAAAATAAATGAAAAGCACTGAGCACAGACAGCCCCAAACCCCACAAAGTACAAAAGAAACTCAACTTCTGACAACCCAAAGAGTAGCCTAGGGTTCATTCATGGCAAGCAGGAAGATCCATCGAGCTGGGCCGAGCCCTAGGTCTACCTCTTAGGGGCTGTGGGACCTTGGCCAAGTCACTTCCCTTCTCAAGGTCTTCATTTCCTAATCTCTAAAATGAGAGGCCTGAATTAAATAAGCCCAAAGTCCCTGTCAACTCTAAATCTAGGATCATTAGACTAGTCATAAATAAAATCAGAATTTATAAAAAAACTACAAGAAGAAGAATGAGAAAGGGATGTGGAGAAAATAAGAGATAGCTGACAAAACTCAACGTAGTCACAACCAGTTCGATCAGTGTCAACAAGGAAGGACTCCAGGGAAGTGGCTCAGGGGTCAGTGCTTGACCTCTCCTGCTTATCCTTTTTATCAGAGATTTGGATAAAGGCACAGAAGGCATGCTCATCACATTTGTCAATGACACTAAACTGGGAGAAATAGCTAACAGGCTGTCTAACGGAGTCAGCATCCAAAAGGATCTTGGCAGACTAGACCACTGGGCTGAATCGAATGGGACCGAATTTAATAGTAATAAATGTAGTCTTGTGCTTGGGCACAAAAACAAAAATCCATTTCACACCTATAAATTAGAGGAGGTATGAAACCCAACAACTTTTCTTTTCCTTTTCTTAAATAATATTTTATTTTTCCCTAATTGTATGTATATACAATTTTTAACATTCTTTTTTTTTTAATTTTGAGTTCCAAATCTCTTTCTCCTTCCCTTCTCTATCCCTGAGATGGTAAGCAATTGATATAGGCTATATGTGTGTAAAATATTTCTATATTAGTCACTTTGTGGAAGAAAGCAAGAGGGAGGGAGGGGGCAAAGAGGGAGGGAGGAAGGGAGGGAGGAAGGAAAGGAGGAAGGAAGGAAGGAAGGAAAGAAGGAAGAGAGGGAGGGAGAAAGGGAGGAGGGAGGGAGGGAAAGAAGGAAATGCTTTGGTTTGCATTCAGACTCCATCAGTTCTTTCTCTGAAGGTGGATAGCATTCTTCATCATGAGTCCCTTAAGATTGTCTTGGATCATTGTATACTGGCAACTTTTCTGAAAAAGATTTTGGGGCCCAGTGGCCCATCAGCCCAATATGAGTAAAGCAGTGTGTCATGGCAGCCAAAAAGCTATGATGTGCCCTTCCCTGGAGATTTGTGTTTGTCTCTG
Source organism: Trichosurus vulpecula (assembly GCF_011100635.1). Classification (NCBI taxonomy): domain Eukaryota; kingdom Metazoa; phylum Chordata; class Mammalia; order Diprotodontia; family Phalangeridae; genus Trichosurus; species Trichosurus vulpecula. The sequence continues at coordinate 10,893,928 of NC_050577.1, forward strand.
GGTTAAGAACGCTGATAAACTGGAATGTCTAAAGGAGGGCAAGCAAAGGACCTTCCATCAACCAGGTGAGAATGGGCTAAAGGAATTAGGCATGTTTGGCATGGATAGGGGAGTGGGGGTGGGGGTGGGGGTAGGGATGAAACAAGACAGAGCAGACTTTTTGGTTTTACATGGCACCTCGAAGTTGGCCAATTTTAAATACGACATCTCACTTAACCCTTACAATAACCCAGTAAGGCTCATGCTTCCAAGATTATCCCCAATTTACAGATGAGGAAAGTGAGCCTCACAGAGATTAAGGCACTTTGTCAAGAGACAAATTAGAAATCAGGTCTTCCAGACTCCAAGACCAGCTCTCTATCCACACTGCCTCTGGATCACTTTCACCTCTGTTATCTGCAAATGTGGTTGTGTCCACTAACTAGGTCATTATCCAAGTCACTTATTAAAAAGAAAATGCTAAAAACAGAACAGAGGCAAAGATAAGCCCATAGTTTTACTGAACAAGAAAAGTCCATATAAGGTGACAATGGACTATTAATAAATATTCTCTGGATCTAGCTATTCAATCATTCCCAAATGCACCTAATAATATGAATGTCCAGCGCATATCTCTCTCTTTGCCATAAAAAGTATTCATCTATTCAACAAACACTTATTTACTAATAGTAGTAACAACAGTAGTAAAGCTAGCATTTACATGGCTTGTTAGAGAGAACAGATCTAGAAAAAGTTGGCCTCCTTGCTATTCCCACCTTTTAAAGGACCAATTTATCATTAAGGGAAGTCCCTAAATTATGAAGTTTTCTGCTTTAGGCAGAGAGAGCAAGCCCCAGCAGATGTCTGGCTCACTGGAGTTGTCATCACTAAGATACATCATACCAGCTTTGTCATCCACTTTCCCTTTCTATCCAGGTGGTCTATAATATATTCCAGTGACTAGATTGCCTCTTTTTTATTATCCCCCCAAATGCACCCAAATGCTTCTTACCACACTTGCCCTCCTCGACACCCAGCTCCCATGTCTACTACTTGACAGAAACTGCTTTCTTCCAGGTCACTCCACTGTGCCAAATTCATTTGGCTTTTTTCCAAACTTTTTGTGATCTCTCTGTGGTGCTGAACATTGTTCTACTAAGAACATCTAGAAAAGACCAAATCACTTCTAAGCATGCCAACCAAGAGACAGGCAAATGAAGCAATGTCCAATCCCAGGCCTCAAAAAGAAACCTTCCCATTTAACCCCACTGATATCAAGACCATCCTGTTAAGGATCTCATGATTTCAATCGGTCATTACTGTCCCACTGCGTAAGCCACTCAATCTAAAGTGGTCCAGTTCTTTTTTTTTTTCTTTTTTAACTAAATCAAACAAATTACAAAAACTTTAATCATGACAGATCTATTGCTTTGGTGAAAGAACATGAACATGCATTTCGATTATCCATTAACTCAATATAGTATACTTATGCAAAAGTATGGCTTGCTTTTTAGAATTCAGTTCTCATTTCGACAGCAAATTATCAGATTTACAAGCTAAATAGAAATGTGTATGTATTGAAAAAAATTAATTACCAAGCTATTCCTTCAAGTACTATGCCTACTGTTCACCTGTAATTATACAGAGCTATTAAGCTCTTGAAATCTATAATTGTGACCGTGATAAAAGACTTTTATCCAGTCACTAATATTCAAAATCATTGGTGTTCTGGTAGGAAATGTCCAATGCTCAAAGTCTTGAGTTCTGCAAAGCACCTGATCTGTACCATTCAGTCAAGAAGCAAAAAGAGCTAGAAAACAGATTCTTGGCTCTGATACCTGCCATCAAGCCTAGAAAAAGACAAGAGGCTTCATCAAACTCAGGCCTGAATTCCCTCCCCTGACAAATAAGAAATAGGATCAATGCCCAGTTGTTTAAGGTTCCTACCAGCATTAAATTGGCAAGATGCCATTCCACTGCTTGTGAGGCCTTTAGGAGGGGAAAAAGGGAGAGAAAAAAAAAGAAACTCAGCAACCGGCACGTTCCCAGACATGCCAAAGGTCACGGAGAGAAGCTGCTTGTGGCTCCAGCTCCCTCCAAGCACTGTGGGAGGGAAGAAAGGAAAAATAAGAGGACAGGAATGGTACAGAACCTCTCTCATATTGCTAATCCAGAAGGTTCACTGAAGGAACTCTTTTTAAGTAAGCTTTTCCAGTAGATTTCAATATTATAAAAGGATTGATGTGGTAACAATTTTTTTTAATTGACTGCAATGGCATGAACGTTTAACAAAAACCTTCTCAAAATATCAAAAACTTCAATATCGTTGAAAGAAGAGAATATGAGACAGTTAATTCAATGGTCAGGGTTAGGCCTAAGATGTAAGAATTTCTGTTAAAAAACAAACAAAACCAAGCTGTATCCACTAGTACTGAATACTGTTCTGTGTAGTTCTCCAGAGTCACCCCATACTAGAGCCTCTTCTCTAGCCTAAGCCTCATGACCTCTCCGGGAATTTCCCCACCAACCATCAAATGGGGCATCTAGTCCTCAGCCCTCCAGTTGAACAGATGGAGCTGACCTGTCTTTTCTATAAACTCTAGGCCCCAGGACTCCAGTGACCCTTGCCTGGGACTAGATATTTGCCCAGCTGTGCCTCCTACTCCTGCCTTTTCCATTCTCCCCATCGCTGGAACGAATCTTGGGGCAGAGCTGGCCTGGACAGGAGAAGAGAGAGCGCCAACACATTTCGGTCTCACTCCTCCCTGACCAGCTTGGCCGATCACGCCAGGGCACAGACAAGTGGCCTGAAGATCCTTTCCCTACCATTTCTCATTCTCCTCCTTAGCAACTGAGCATCAACACTGCCTTTGCTCCAGAGTAAGACAAGCCACCGCTCCCCTCCCTGACCACCACTGCCATCCCCCTCAAGAGCAGCTACAGCAGTATTTCTCCTGTGTCCCTACCTTTTCACTGGGCCCTTGGGACCCCCAGCTCTGCTGTTAACAAACTGCCCTTCATACTCAACCTACGCCTTCATCTTAGAATTCACTCTCCATCAGGTCTATGTCTGTATATACATACTTATTCTTTATACTTAAGTGTATACATGGTGTTTCCCCCTCAAATAGCAAATCAGCTCCTTGAAGGCAGGCACTTCACTTCTGTCTGTATCCTCAGCACCCAGCACAGTGCCTAGCTAGTATACAGCAGGCAATAAATAAATGCTTGATGAACTGAAATGGTGCAGAAAAAAGTGGTTAGGCTCTAGAGTCCTATTAAAAAAGTACAATTTTTGAAAATTATGGATTAAATCATTTCAGATTGGCTTGGAAAGCAAACTACCATTTATAATAACACCATTCCTTTTGGGGAAACTGTCCGAACATCTTATTGAAGTTGAAAATTCTAGAGCAAGTTTCGAAACAGAAGAAGGTTCTCAATCCTCCCGGTCAGATTTCCCAAACATGACGTAGCAGACAGTCGTGTGGTCACAGACAGAGGAGCAACCCAGGAGTAAGGAAGATGAGAAATTCCAGACATTCACGGCAGCCTCAAGGAACCTGGTGACCATAGATAAGGAATCCCTCAATCTCTTGGCAAATCTTGAGAAGCAGCCAATTTTCAACGGTGGAGGGAGTTTCCTCCACAAAGAACCCCCCAAACAAAACATTTTGTTTTTCCTGATGACTCGTCCACAAGCCCCTTCACTGCCCTGCTCTGTTAGGCAAGGAAGCCACAAAAAGGCCCAACAACAACTTTCTGTCCCCTTGAGGCCACAGACAATTCAATAGCACAGCTTATAAAGTGATCATATAAAAGATTCGTCACTTTACATCCAATTTTCTCACGCTGGAAAGAAAAGGCAGAACTCCTCAGGATGCCAGGAACCCCAGCACCTTCCAAGTCACAAACCTACCATACGGCAGCATCTCTCCCAACAGGTAATGGGAGAGCTTCAGCACAACTGGCCCTTTTCTTCCTTCTCTAATCAAAGCTTGATGGTCTAATATGTTGACTCAACTTACCAAAACTTCCCTTTCAAATCTCTGAATCAAATCATTTTCCCCAAGTGGTCTCCTTCTTCTGGCTTCCCCTGCTCTCTCTTCTAAATTTCAGTCTACATCCAGGTTTTCAATCTGAAATCTAAACCTAAAAACAGAAATCCCTTTGAAGGAAAATGCATATGTAAAGCAATCAAGATTCAGAGTGAGAAAGAAGAAAAGAGAATATTACACGTATGAACAAGGTCTATAACATGTTTTAAACTCATTCAAGGAAACACATACATGGAAAATAATCTCAAAAATAATGTTTAAATTTTGAAAAGTTTATTCTTTATAGCAAAGAAAATTAAGTTTTGCAAATAAAAGTATTCTCCAGCTCCTAAAGGAGCCTGATGAAACAGGCCAGGACAGAGATGGCACGGAAACAGAAGATTTAGTTTCCTTTGCCGGACATTCAAAAGGGCAGCCTCGAATGTGCTCTGGAGTCGGACGAAGCACAGCCGGGCCTCCATTCCCAAAGCTCCTCTTTACTTTTCAGGCGGTACTGATATTTGTGCTTGAGCAGCTACTATCTGTAAAGAACGGGTGCTTGGCTTTCTTTTCCTTTATGGACAATTTCCTCTCATTACTCCTCTGTCTCTGCCTAGCCACCAACCTCCTCATTATGCGTCTCCTGAATACTTTCAGCAGGCGAAAAGAAGAGCACTATCCCTAGGAGCAAACACAAGTACAAATTTTGCTGCTCAGAAATGATATACTATCTCAATGACAAAATAAATAAAAAACACACGCTAACAACACGGTAACCACATATAAACACAGAATAATGCCGGGTTAAGTCACAGAATCACATCTCCCGAGCTATCAGCAAAATTTATTGGGTAGACTGAGGGATTTAGATACACTTGCGAGAAATGATACGTCATCCTTAATTGTCATGAAAAAAACCCATAAAGTCATTTAACTCCTCAATGTGAACCTATTTAATTTAATAAAATACTTAGTTTACCACATTAGAGCTTAGAACTACGACCAAAGCCAGGCGAACACCCCTCCCCCACCCCCAAGTCCTCACTATATTCCAGGGGCTGGGCTAAGATTGGGGAAACAAGAAAAGGCAAAAAGAGTTCTTCCACGTTCCTCCTACCGATCCATCCTGGCAGGGAAGGCAGGCTGCAGAGTGAGGGTCTCTTCACCCAACGCCGCCCCTGAACTTAAAAGTGACGCAGTAAAAACCACAGGACAAACCAGAGCCGAGCTCAGAGCGGATCCGGCAGCTCAGAAGCCAGGCCAGACCCATCCATCAGCAAACACTCCTACGTGCCGCGCAGCTCAGCCCCACGGACAGGAAGGTTAAGCTGGGTTCAGTTCCCCCTCTGACGCAGGCCGGGTGGGGAGCTGAGGCTGGTCATTGTGCCCCAGACAACCTCTAAAACCGTAGGTTACTTAAAGGATTTAGACATAAAGGGTGACGATACCACAAGCAAATTAGGGGAGTGTGTAAAAAGTTACCCATCAGATGTACAAATAAGGGAAGAACTTATGCCCAAAGAAGAGAGAGAAAGGACCAGGGGAAATCAAATGCCTCATTTTCATGACATAAGATTAAAAGGGATCACCACAAACAAAGCCAACGCAGTCAAAATTTGAAGGAAAGCAGGAAACTGGGGAAAAAACTTTAGAGCAAGCTTGTCTGACAAAGATCTGATTTCTCAAATACAGAGGAAACTGAAGCAAATGTACGAAAATAGGAGCCATTTCCCCATCGATAAACAGTTCAAAGGACACGAACAGCCAGTTTTCAGAAGAAATCAAAGCTATCGATAGTCACATCAAAAAAAATGCTCTAAATCACTATTGATTAGAGAAATGCAAATTAAAACAACTCTGAGGTACCACCTGACACCCACCAGATTGCCTAACATGACAGAGAATGAAAATGGCAGATGCTGGAGGGGACGTGGAACAACCGGGACGTTAAAGCGCTGTTGGTGGAGTTGTGAACTAGCGCAACCATTCTAGAAGACAATTAGGAACTATGCCCAAAGGGTGATAAAACTGTGCATACCCTTTGACCCAGCAATACTAGGTCTGTACCCCAAAGAGATGAGAGAAAAAGGACGTACGTGTACAAAAATATTTATAGCAGATCTTTTTGCGATGGCAAAGCATTGGAAATTCAGGGGATACCCATCAACTGGGGAATGGCTGATTAAGTTGTGTATATGTGTAATGGAATACTCTTGTGCTAAAAGAAATGATGAGCAGGATGGTTCCAGAAAAACCAGGAAAGAATAAAGAACTGATACAAAGTGAAGTGCACAGAACCTGAAAGAAGAACACCGTACACAGTAACAGCAATGGTGTAATCAACTGCAAAAGAATTAGTTACTCTGATCAATACAATGACCCACAACCATTCCAACCATGATCAAAAATGCCGGCCACCTTCGGAGAGAGAAACGATAAATTCGGAATGCAGATTAAAGCATATTTTTTCCTAATTTGTTGTTCTTGCCTTTTTTTTAGAACATGGCTAATATAGAAATGTTTTACATAACTTCACATGTATAATGGGTATCATTTTGCTTGCCTTCTCAACAGGTGGGAGAGGGGCTGGAGGGAGACAGAGAATTTAGAACTGAAAATAAAAACTAAAAATAAAATAAAGTTTGAAAAAAAATTTTTTAAAGACTATAATTTACACAACAGTTGCATTGGTGGAGGTAATCTCTTCACCAGGACTTATTTAAATGAAGAAATCACAAGGCTAGACCAAAAAAAAAAGCATGTTAGTCACACAGTGGAAAGACAAAAATTTAAGACTCCCTGTCCCCAAGGAGCTGACATTCTAATAAGAGAAATCAGTGACCTTATGAACCTATGTACGTAAAATAAATAATGGCAGAGGAGAGAATCAGGGGAGGGAAGGACTTGGGAGAATCAGGAAAGGCTTCAGGTAGAAGATAAAGCTTGAGCTGGGCCTTAAAGGAAGCTAGAGATTCTAACAGATGGAGGTGAGGAAGGCCTGTGTCATAGGCATGGGAGACACCCTGCCCAGAGACACTGGGGCAGAACACAGAATGTCACAAGTGAGAAACATAAGTCAGTTTGATTGGACCAAGAGTGAACGAATGAGCATAAAATGGACTTTCTGGAAAGGGAGGCTGGAACTAGGTTGTCAAAGGGCTTTAAACACCACCAAGAGGAGTTTGTATTTGATCAGTCCTAGATTTGGAGACAAAACTGGAGTTACTGGGCTGAGGTGTGATGTGGCCAGAGCTATGCTTTGGGAACATCACTCTGGTACATGCTTACAGTGTACAACACCCGTGGGTTTTCCAACAGGCCTAGACCAAACCAAAGAGGAGACCTGAATTTCTCTAAGGGTCTGAGCAGAAGAAGATTTTCTTTTTAGATTTCTTTGGCCTGAGCCAAGAAGGGTAAGGAGCAATGATTAAAGTCAGTTAACTCCCTGGAAACACAGGCCTACAGTAATTACATCCTACTTTATATAAAAATACAAATAAATAACTCACTCACTCTGAATGGGGGGGGGGGAAGAACAATGACCTTTGACCAAAGATGGAATTTCAGACTCCCAAGAAGCTCAATATTAAAACATCTGGTCAAGCCTGTACAGGCCTAAACAAGAATGCTCTAGAGGACATGCTCCAGTCTTTGATTTCTGACTTCTAGTGAGCAGAGAGCACACCGGCCCACTGTGAGATGGCTCTTACAGTTGTTAAGCTCCTTTTGGTTTTTGGTTTGTTTGTCTTCCCCTGAAGTCCAGCCTAAACTACTCTCTCTACACATTCCACTCCTACTTCTACCCTCTGGGGTTAGTCAATCAGATGCTTGAAGACAGCTCCAAGGGCCCTCCCCTCACCCCCAGGTCTCCTTTTCTCCAGGCTAACAATCCCCTTGGAAGTGCTCACTGGAACAGCTGAGGTACATAGAAGGCAAGGAAGACACTCCAGCTGGGATCCCAGGTAACAGGGCTGGAGTCTGTGACGGTGGAAACTAGACTACACTGGGGTGGGGGGGGGGGGGGGCGGGGAATGGTGCAAAAGTGAGTTTGGCGAGTGTCAGTGGCCAAGAGTGATGAAAATAAGAAAGTGCCATCAGATGGAGAATGGCTGAACAAATTATGATATATGAATGTAATAAAATTTTATTGTGCCGTAAAAGAATGAAAACTTAAGAAATATGCAGAGACTTACATGAAATGACACAGAGCAAAGTCAGCAGAAACAGGAGAAATTTACACAATGACCATAGTAATACAAGGTGCTACAACGCTGAAGGCCCCAGGGGCTCTGACGCAGTGACCAATCATGATATCAACAAGACTGTGAATAAAACATCTTTCATCTCTTGCAGAGAAGCAATGTACAGAACCAGACTTAGACAAGTTGTTGATCTGTTTTGCCTGCCTATACATATCTGTAATACAAGAATGTTTCTAGAAGGAAGAGGTAAGTTGATAGGTCTAGACATGAAAAAAAAAATTATTTTACCTGTTAAAGATTCCTTAACAAATTTAGGTGGTTTTATTGATATTTAGTATTAAATTTTCAATAAAACCTAATTCAAAAAATTTAATTTCTAAAAAGTGAATATTTACTGTGAGAAAATACAATCAAACTAGGAACCCTATTAAAGGAGGGGTACCTGCAGTGTTTGGCCCAAGATCTCATTGGGCCTCTTGTCATCACCTCCTTATAAATACCTGAGGTCATGGCTCACGCTCCAGAGCCCTCACACAGCTATCCCTAGAACTGGGAAAGTAAACAAAAATGAAAGCTGGGGTCAGCTCAACCAGCCAACAAGTATTTATTATGCATGTACTATGTGCCAGGGACTGTGATAAGCATTAGGACAAAAAGTGAACAGCCCCTGCCCCCACGGAGTTTCTATTCTATTGGGCAAGATAACATGAACACCTAGGCACATACAAAAATGGACAAGGCACCAGGAGCTGGGGGGACCAGGAATTGCCTCAGAGTGGAGCTTTGGAGGAAATGACAGCTGGCTCCATAGACCGCATGCGTGGACAGACTTTAACAAGCTTTCTCGATCAAACAAGGCAAGACAGAAACCAAATCATCTAGGCATATTTAGTCTAACACAGGTGTCAGTCTAAAGTTCCCAAGTTATCTTGTCTGTAACTCCTACCTTCAAATGAATTCAGCTCAACAAACATTAAGCACCTGCCCTGTGGGAGGCCCTGAAGATACAAAGCCCAAAACTGAATCCATTCTTTTCTTTCCCCTCCCCTCCCCTGCCCTCCCTTCCCTTCTGTATTCTGCTGAGGGGATCTGGCACTTCCAAAAGCCCACTAAGGCACATTGTATCAGAACAGTTCTCCCCATATTACAGATAAAGAAAAGAAGTTTCAGCGAACAGAAGGCTTTGTTGGAGCAGAAGCCTCCACTCTCATGCTGTCCCAAGCTCAGGGATGGCATCCTGGGCATTCAGACTACACTCCTCTTTAATTTTCTGGCAGCGACCATTGAGGAGACATTTCTGGAGACTCAGGCCCACTAGATAACTTGTGAGAAGCCAATGCGATATGACACCTCTGTAACCCTCTCTAGTTTTCACTGTAAATTTGACTATAAAGCACAGAAACTAGAGGTCAAGGGGTGGGCCTATCTCTGAAAGGACAAAGGCTTTCTGCTCATTTGCTCCTCAGTCTGCTTGCATCTGAATGTTTTACAAGTCTAACTAACTGCCCTAAAAAGAGAAGAGCCAAGCCTTGCTTACTTGATCTGAATTCTGAAGCCTTTGATATCGCCTCATATTGTTTCTTCAGGCTCAAAAAGCCTCAAAGCTTCAATGGTGGCCTAACTCAAGCTCGACAAAACCCAATCACTCCATCTGTCAGAGATCTTCTGTAGGGCTGCTAGGCCAAATGCCATTAGCCTGCTGCAAAGGAGCTAAACACAATGCAAACAAATCACCTGTTCTTTAATCTTTTTTCTCTTTCTAAAAATTTAAAAAGAATCTAGAAGAAACCAAACCTCTCTTCCTGACTTCCTGGTGACTGCTGAGGGTGCCTCTCATCCCCCACATACAATCAGTTGTCAAGTCCTGTCATTTTCACCTTCATAATATCTCTCAATATAGGGTTGACACGGTCAGGTCTAAGCTTATGGAACATCACTTTAGCAGCTCTATGGAGCACGGATTGGGGTGGGGAGAGATTTGAGGCAGAAAGGCCAATCAAAAGCTAATGAAATAGTGAGTATTTATCAGTACCTGAACTAAGGTGGAAGCTGTGTGATTGGAGAGAAGGGTCCAACGAGACGTTGTAGAGGTAGAAACCAATGAGTGGATATGTGGGAACATAAGGGCAAGTGAAGAGTCAAGGATGCCACCAAGGTGAGCCTGGTAGATCAGAAGAATGGTGGTAACCTTCGACAGAACAGAAAAGTCTGAAGAGCTGCAAGCCATGAGAGGGAGGAGGGAGATAAGTTCCCTTTTGGACGTGTTGAGTTTGACATGTCTCTGAGGTGTCTAGTTCTCCATGCCCAAGAAGCAACTGGTGATGTGGAAATGAAAATTCAGGGGAATCTGGGCAGGAGGTCAGCTCTCCCTACTCTCCAACTTCAATCACCTCACACATTCTCATTAATCCCTTTATGGTCCCCTTCCCTTCCAACTTGTGCCCAGAAGTGCATCTGAAAAATTCCTCTTTGTCTCCTCTTCTCTTTATCACACATTTGATCAAAATTTAACCAAGGTTATGGCTACCATAGGGAACTCAAAGAGACGACTACCAACAGGGAGGAAAAAAGTGAAATTCAAGATAAGAACCTAAAACACTTGTAAGTAGGCAGGAATTCCCTTCTAAAATCTGTATCAAGTCTACTTCCTCATTCTCCCTCTTATCAGACCTGCCTTTTGACAAGCACCTTCTCTGAAAATACCTGGTAAACTCTCACTTTTCTGTTTTATTTACTAACAATCAGTATGGTATCTTTTATTTTACAAGAGGAGTATTTTGGGTATTACATCACCGTAACATCAATTAAGCAGGTTCTTTGGTGAGTTTACCTAGAAATATAACCTTCATTTGAATGTAGTTTCTAATAGGAAATGTATACAGACCCCCAAATAACTGATTTACAAACTTTCGGGTAAAGTATGGGGAGAGGAGGCACACTAATGACCTAGTGGGAGTCCCTGAGTAAGTCCAACTGAGCTGAGAAGCCCCTGGAAATTCTCCCAGAGAAGGCACGAAACTGGCCTTTAGCACTCAGCACAGGGTCTGGCACGTGGAAGGTGTTCCATGAACACTTGTTGGCCTGACTCCAGGTCCGCCATAACGCTGCCGTGCATATATCTGAAGAGGTCAAACATAGAAGGAAAAGTGCGAGCTAAATGAAACTCTCCTAGAAGGACCATGCATATCAGGAAAGAACTAGAAACGAAGTTGGTGGCCCTCCATTACGGAAGCACCCAACAAACTGTGCTAAAGGATGCCATCGCAAAGTCTTCTTTCAGAAGAGAAAACAAATATTCAAAATTTAAAGAAACTTGGGAAGGCTCATATGAACAGATTCTGGGCAAAGCAAGCAGAACCAAGAGAACAATGTACCCTATACGATCAGGAAAATATGACAGAAAGAAAACAACGTTGAAAAACACTATGGCTTCTTAACCGAATGCCAGGCCCGTCCAAAGGGAAACATCACTTCCCTCACTTTCCCAAGGGGTGGCAGGGTCCAGGTGCAAAGGGAGGCCCACATCATCCTCCAGAGCAAGCAAACTTTGTTACAAGAAACGCTTCTATTGGGAAGGGAAGGATACTGGGGAACAAGATAGTTACAAAAAGGAAGTACAAATAAAACATTTTTAAAATAGCATTTGTAAACAAGGGACTGAATAAGATCCTGGGGCAGGAGCAGAGGTAAGCTACCGACAATGTTCATGTAATGGGTGGCATATGGATGATCTTCAAGATGGGGCTAGCTGGCAAAATTACAAAGGAGAAGGAAGGTTTCATTCTTGGTATTTAGAGCTCTAGGACTCAACGCAATGCCTGACACATAGTAAGTGCTTAATCAAGACCTACTGATTGATTTAGAAACCAACAGACCTGGAGGCTATGGCGGTAAAGTAGACAGAGTGACAGATTTGGAGTCCCAAAGGTCTGAGTTCAAATTCAGCCTCTGACACTTGCTAGCTTGTGCCCCTGGGCAAATCACTTAACCTCTGTCTGCCCCAGTTTCCTCAACCGTAAAATGGGGGCATAAATACCACCTACCTGACAGGATTGTTGTGAGGACCAAATGAGATAATCTGTGGAAAGTCCTATGCATAGCTTCAAGTACTATAAAAATGCTAGCTACCATTTTTTCAATACAGCTGTGTCATCCAGAACAAGTCTCTTAACCTCCGAGGACCATGATTCTTCACCTGAAAAAGGGTAAGGATATGATTTCTGGGGTTCTCTCTAACTCCAACGATCCACGAGTCTATGAGAATACTAGAGTGACCAGACTATCCCATTCCTGAAACACTCTGTGTAAATGTGAGCTTACTAAAAAGGGCATTTTACAAGGTATTTTCAAGTGACCTATTAACAATATTTCCCACCAAAAAAATTTAAGAGTGACATTTACCGTAACAACATTACAAGTAGAGTAAAAAAGGAAAATTAACAGAGATGAAGTGAAAGCAGAAGGAAAAGTTCTCTCTTATCCTTGTGAAGAGGAAGATATAAAATTGCAGTAACTAGGGAATACATTCTTTAAAGTCAGAATAAACATAATTCTAAGGATTGAAGCCAGAAAACCTAAACCAAGGACACATACATGGATAGGTCATTTCTGTAAGAAAACAGTAAGAAATGAAAATACCAATAAAAAGTTTTCTGTTTGTTTTTAATCCTATAAGTGACATATCTGAAAAAGTCTCACACTCCTATCTCTTTTTCACAGTTGCTAAGTTTGGTATATTAGTTTCCTCAGCTGAGAAATTTCCCCTTTCAGTCTGACTTCACACAGTGCCTATTAGGCTTTGCTTATGTGTATCCGCTGCTGGAGCGTCTCCATTTGTGACCAAGGACAAGACAGCTTTATCTAATTCTCTCATTACAGATAGTATGATGCATCAACGTTCCTGGCCTCCTCACCTGTGTACAAAAGCAACCACAAATAACATCCTATACCACTGACAACCAAGGGCAAGAAAGAGACAAATATAGGACAATATGTCTGATGTAAAAAAGAGCAGAGCCTTGTGATACCAGTTTCATTATTACAGTTTCAAGCATCTCAGGTCAAATCCTGCCCATCCAAACATGACCAACCTAAGTCTAACATAAAGGGGAGAGAGCCACACAATGCTATCATCAACAATAGCATCCACCCCAAAATCATTCCAAAGTTGACAACTTGAGAAAATTTACCGACGAGTTATGATTTTAAATGTGATGTGTACTTTGCCTGACTGTATCAAAGGTCTTCGTGGCCAATGCAATGCAAGTAGCAACAATACTCACTCAAACTGAAATTACATTTAAAAAAATTTACAATCCAGTTACATTTTTAAAGAGTAATGACACAACAGCAGGTTTCAAAACAGAACCAAGTAAACTGAAGGCAACCTTTGGAAAGCTCAACAAAAGAATGTTGCCAATTAAGTCTGAGAGCGAGAGTTTGCTAGATACTTAGATATGCTGGCAACACTGATCAATTTGGCTATCATTAAACTTTATTATTTCAGCATTCACCTATTTACCCTTCACAAATGACACTGGAAGGGACTCCCAACTTCACTGGCAGACAGTCATATACTATTATACGCATGTGTTAAATCTATAATGTGGAAGTACTAGCCTGAAACAAGCACAGTCAGACTCAAATTAATTTATTAAAGGCTACACCTTGCTGCTGATTTGCATTATTCCAAAGCATTACAAGTAGTCAATGGTGGACAAGCTTTCTGTTCACAAAATAAGTTGAGGCTTCTCTTTTAAAGGACACCCCTCACCTCACCCTCCCAAGGCTACAGGCAGCATGAAAGCTTCCACTCTGGGCCACTGAGGGTTTATCTACATATTGGGAAAGGTTGACAGGCTGACAAAGGTCCCAGAAGCTTATGATCATAGAAGACTGGTCATCTATTGAGTCATGGAGAAGTCAAGGAAATGAAGAGTTCAAAGAGATGTGTCTAGAAAACTAATGACATAGAGAGAGACAGACACACAGAGATACTGTCATTGCCCAGAAAGGCTTAAAATCTAGAGGAAAAGATGTCAGTGAAGTTCTTCAATCTCCCTTTTCCACACAATGCAAACTCCAACCTACAGACATTTCCACATACTGGCCTCCAAGTGTTGCCAGCTGTATGATCTTGAACTAGCCCCTTAACCTCCCTGAAAGCTGTTCTCTGTAAAATGGGGATCACAGCACCTGTGATACACATCGCTCCTGGGGCTCTGGCCTGGGACAAGAGGAGTTGAACCCTCTTTGCAAACTTGAAAGAATCCTAGAAACATCAGTATCGGTGTGTGCAGTTCCACAAAAAACACTTTCCATCCACGCTCAGCTCAGCCAGTGCCAACCACGGCCTCCACCATCCTTCTCCCTCCTCCTCCAGGCTCTGGTGCCGAGCTGCTCAGACCCACGGGCTTCCGGCTGTAGCAAAGACAACCCGCCAGCTGCCTTATCACGGGAATGATGCAGGCCCTGGGCTCAAGCCCCTGCCCCAGACAGCAGGTCCTCCCCACAACTTACAAACCACACTTGATATAAATGTTCTCTTCCCAATCCACGTACCACTTCCAGAATCTGAGATGGGAAGACCCCCATGAGCCCTGGCTGGTGAATCCTAGGTTGGGGTGGCACACTGCCTTACACATACTGCCTCACAAAAGTGATCCTGGGGTCAGAGATCCATTCTATTACACTTTAGGGATGAGGAAACAGAGGCTGAGCAGTTACCACCCAGAATTCGAATCCAGGTCATCCTGCCTCTAACTGTGCTCTATCCATCCCAGAACGGTAGACATCTCTCTCACTGTCTGTCTGTTGTGGCCATCTGTCATGTGTGTGAGTGTGAGTGTGTGTCTGCACGTGTGTATGTCCCTTGGGGTGACTATCAGGGTTAGAAAAGAGGAGCCTGTACCCCCTGACAAGCTTGTGCCCACAGTGTCCCCAGTCCCTTCGTCTGAGTGCCTGGAGCCCCTTCCAAACCAAACCCAGAAGGAAGCTCACTCCTCTGCTCCTCTGGGGCCTCCTCCCTGGCCCCCCGGCCCCCCCAGGCCTGGCCCCCCAAAGCCCTTCCCCCTTCACCGCATCTCAGCTTCTTTAGCAGATCTGGAGAAGCTCTTCCCTCCCGGGGGAGGGGACGCCCAGACCCAAACAGGTGGGGTGGGGGGGGCCAAGGAGTCCCTGCAGCTCTGCTAAAGAACACATGGGCGCGGGCTGAGCCCCGAAGAGGCCAGTGAAAGCACTGGGCTAGATCAGAGAAGACCCGGGTTCACATTCTGGCTCCTTGGGGCTGTGGCTCTTGCGGGCCTCAGTTTACCCACGGCCAGTGACCTTCCACATGAGATGCCTCCACACCGGGGGCGCTGTCCCAGGCTCCGCCCCTCCCCAGGTGAGGGCCCCGGGGGTGACCAGGCACACCGGTCACCCCAACCCGAGCTCATAATACCCCTGGGGGGCAGACCCCCACGCCCCGGGGCTGAGGCTCAAGCCTTTATTAAGTCTCTCTGTGCAGGGACCGGACGGGGTGAGGTCCGAGGGTGGGGTGGGCCCCAGCCTCAGTTTACCAGCCAGTAACGGGGGCTCTCCCAGCTCGGACGCTGACCACCTGTCAGCCTCTCTCTGCAAAGGCAGAGCTGCGCGTTGGGCACCGGGGCCGGGTTCGAGTCCTCCCCAGGACCCCATCGGCTGGGTGACCTTGGGCCGGTCACTCCCCATCTCTGGGTCCTGAGGACCGGAGCGGGGAGCTCGGCTCGGGGGCGGGACCCGCGGGGCCGGACTCCGATCCAGCCGCGGCCCCCCCTCCCGCGGTGACCTTGGGCCGGCCGCGTCCCCTCCCCCGCTGCGGGCCAAGCGGGCCTCAGTTTCCCCTCGCGGCCACGGCGGGGTCAGGCCTGGCAGGAGGCGGCGATGAGCCCCCTCCCCCGGGAGGGCCTCAGCGTCCCCTCCGGCCCAGGGCGGGGGCCGCCAGGCTGCCCGGCTGCCCCGGGCCCCGGAGCTCCGGGGCGGGCGGGGGCGCTGCGGGGCCAGGCCGGGCGGGGAGGCCGCGGGCAGGGGCGGGCCGGGCCCCGCCGCCGCTTACCTCTGTTAACATTACTAAACCCCGGGGAAGCGCGCTCGCCCCTAGCCCCGCCGCATGGCCACGGCCGGAGCCGTCGCCACCGCCGCTAGTCCCGCTGCGCCCCGGGCTCGGGCGGCGGCTTCACTCGGCTCCTCGGGCGGCCCCCGCTCCGGCACCTCGGCACGGCCGCGCCGCCATCTTGCGGAGCGACGTCCGCGGCTCCGCGCAGCGTGCGCGCCCATTGGCCGGCCGGGGCCGCCGCCGTCACGTGGGGCGGGTCGCCATGGCGCCGGCGCCGGCGCTGAGAGGGGCGGGGCGGAGAGAGGGGGCGGGGCGAGAAGAGGAGAGGGGGAGGAGAGGCGGGGGAGAGGGGAGGGAAGAAGGACGGGGAAAGGGGCGCGGAAGGATAGGGAGGGAGGGAGGGAGGAAGGAAGAAGGGAGCACAGCCCTGGGACGAGCCTAAACCAGCCTTAGAGTTGGGCATAAATCCCTGCTCTATCCCCGAGTAGTAACATTATTCATAACAATAATAATAATAATTAATATTATTATTATTATTATAGCTAACTTGTGTATAGCACCTACTGTGTGCCAGGCCGCCGGCTAAGCACTTTATGATTACTATCTCATTGGATACAGCCACCCTATTATGCAACTGCTATCATGCCCATTTTCCAGATGAGTCAAACTGAGGCAGACCGAGTCGAAGTGATTTGCCCAGGGTCACAAAGCTAGTAAGTATTTGAGGCCAGATTTGAACTCAAGGCTTTCTGAATCCAAGCCCAGGGCTCTCTACCCAGTGCACCACCTAGCAGCCTTCAATATATAATCATTATAGGTAAACAACTTTATAATCATACGTAACCTTTACATTTGCAAAACACTTTTCTGACGTTGGCTTCACTACCGCTGGACCAGGGATCTGAGAGAATCCTAGCTCTGCGCCCCGCCCCCCGCCCCGCTCCCCTCATCTGATTGAGGAAATGGAGGCCCGGGAGGGTCAGTTGATTAATCGGGGCTGGGATAGGGGTCTAAAGTCTAATCCAGACCCAGATCCTGCCTTTACAGATAAGACAACTGAGTCCAAGGGAAGAGAGTGCCTTCCCCCTGTCACAGGGACAGCAAATGAAAGCCCACCAGACCCACACTCAGCGCCTCTCACCCCACAGCCAGCTTCCTCCCCTGAGCCATACTAGGGAATCAGCGGTCCACTCAGTATTGGATTGATAAGAAGTAAGTTGAGGGGAAAAAAAGCTTGGAAGAACCCGTGGACCTGGCCAAGCATTTGGGAAGGAGTCCTAATAAAGCTGCCCCCAGCCCCAAAATTCTAACTTCCCTGTGGGCCCCACTGAGAAGGGCATGTCCTGATCTAATCACACAATCTGGCTTAACCACACCTCAGGCCCCCAGACTCAATATAGCCGCTGCCCCCAGATCCAATTCACCTATTTGAATAACCACAATAACATCATCCATTTAGCGCAAGACAGGACCACAACACCTAACTGTCCATCTGACCAGACTGGACCACAATAGCTAGCCAATCAGAAAGCAGCACAACCAGATGTTTGACTGCTGAACCATAGAAAGGACCCCTCTCCATTACAAATCCCTCCTGCCTTTCTAATACCCACAATTTCTGTTGTGTGATCAGTACATACACCATAAATGTGCCGGTGTTGTCTCACTAAGCTGCTTGTTCCTCCTGGAACCTAGCCTGCTTCTGAGCGGCATCAATCCTCAGTAAATGCCTGTACTTGGATTAGAGGTGGTCTGACTGAATTCTCTGAGATGGTGCCGCCACAACCCACCATGAAACCACGACATATGTATGGAGGAGATGCTGAGGAGGCACCATGCTCAAGATGCTCGACGTTTTTTTGCAAGATGATGAGGAAGGGTTGTTTCCTACTGAACCAGGAAGATCATACAATGAATCCCTCCACTAAGATGGTAAGCTGCCTGAGAAGCAGGGGTTTCCTTTTCCCACTTTTGCAACCCCCATGCTTGCACAATGCCTGGCACTTGATAAATGTTTATTGACTGACTAACACACGTTTCTTAAGCACCAAGCTTCCCTGGAGAGACCAAGGCAAGATGCTTATGATCCAGTGGGAAGAAGGTTCCTTATTTTAAGGATTCTCTGATTTCATCCGCTTGGCTCTCACTCCATCCTGGCAGCTCACAGCTCAGGGATTTATTCGGTCATCTTGGAGAGTTGTGGAGGGCAGGACCCCCTCTGCAGTGAGAAGCCCCTCCTCTTAGTCTGTCCAGGTTAGAAGGA